>NW_019945684.1:17904-31354 GCF_002910315.2 Salvelinus sp. IW2-2015 | reverse complement strand
TACCTATGTTAACTTTAAGACGCTTTAGTGTCCTCTAGAGCAGAGACTCACTCTTATCCTTAGAGCGAAGTGCTGGTTCCTGTGTACTAAATTCTATCACACACTGGTCCCAGGGTCTAAATCAGCCTTATTAAAAAAAGAAAATACAGTAATAAAAAATACAAGTGTGTGGTGTGTGTGTGTGTGTGTGTGTGTGTGTGTGTGTGGTACTGGTCCCTGGCAAGACCCCCTCTTTAGGGGGTTAGATACTTGGTCCTGGCAGGCACTCCTTTATGGGTTAGAGTACTGGTCCCTTGCAGAGCCCTCTTTAGGGGTTATTGTACTGTCCTGGCAGACTGCCTCTTTAGGGGTTAGAGTACTGGTCCCTGGCCAGGACGCCCTCTTTAGGGGGTTAGAGTACTGGTCCCTGGCAGGACGCCCTCTTTAGGGTTTTGTACTGGTCCTGCAGGACCTCCTCTTTAGGGGGTTATTGTACTGGTCCCTGGCAGGACCAACTCCTTTAGGTGGTTAGAGTACTGTTCCTGAACCTCCTTTGGAGAGTACTGGTCCCTGCAGGACGCCCTCTTTAGGGGTTAGAGTACTGGTCCTGCAGGACGCCTCTTTACGGGTTATTGTATTGGTCCCTGCAGGACCACCTCTATAGGTGGTTAGAGTACTTCCCTGGCAGGACCTCCTCTTTAGGGGGTATTGTATGGTCCTGGCAGACCCCCTCTATGGGGATTAGATTACTAGTTCCTCTGTCCTTCTTACCTCCTTCCTTCCTGCCATCTGTCCTTAACCCCCATCTCTCTCTTCTCTCGTCTCTCTCCTCTCTCACTCCTCTCTCTGCTCTCTGTCCTCTCTCTCTCTCTCTCTCTTCTCTCTCTCTCTCTCTCTCTCTCTCTCTCTCTCTCTCTCTCTCTCTCTCTTCTCTCTCTCTCTCTCTCTCTCTCTCTCTCTCATCTCTCTCTCTCTCTCTCTCTCTCTCTCTCCCTCTCTCTTGCTCGCTCCCTCCTACATACCTAACCCCATCCCTCTCACCTCCCTCCCTCCTCGATCACAGCCTGTCTCCGTCATTAGTTTAGCACACCACCCCCAGTCATTCACCCCATAGTCCCAGCTCAGCAAGGCATACACCAGGCAGCAGTACACCAGGAAAGCAGTACACAGGCAGCAGTACACCAGGCAGCAGACACCAGGCAGCAGTACACCAGGCAGCAGTACACGCAGGCAGCAGTTTACACCAGGCAGCAGTACAACAGGCCAGCAGTACACCGGCAGCAACACCGGCAGCAGTATACAGGGCAGCAGTACACCAGGCAGCAGTACACCAGGCAGCAGTACACCAGGCAGCAGTACACCAGGCAGCAGTACACCTGGCAGCAGTACACCAGGCAGCAATACACCAGGCAGCAGTACACCAGGCAGCAGTACACCAGGCAGGCTGTAAGCAACAGTGCAGTGGGGATACCTGCTGGGCTCCCTGCCTGTCTGTTTGCGTGACATTTACCGAGACACAAAGAACCATGTTTTAGATGAGTTATTTTTTTAAATAGAGAGGATCAAGTCATGTATTTTCTTATTTGACACTCAATGTTTATCTCCAATATAGATTTTAAAAGCAGAAAGTAATGTTTGCCACCTGAAGTTTATGCAATGTGCTCCTCAGACTTGAAGACAGAGAGGATGGTGATGATGATAATGATGATGATGGTGATGATGATGATACGTATCTAGCTGCATTGTTTCCTAAATGTTACACATTCTGCAAATTTCTCCCTGCTCCCATGAATGCTATTTTTACAATCCAATTTTTCATTTATTTTTAATTCACGAATTTATAATATGAATGTATCTGTATTTATTTATATTATTCTGTGTTACCAGACAGAAGATTTCAGTTCTGCTAATAGCACAAGATGAACGTGAGCTACAGAAAATAACTAATACAGGTCTGCCCCACCCACCTCTTCTCCCTCACCCCTTCTCTCCTCTCTCTCACACTTCCTCGTTGCTGAATCACAGTCTGACGTTCCTCCTTTCAGTATCCTATTGATCCGCCAACGCTGCGTCTGGAGAACTGCCCTTCTCTCAAATATAGAAATATATAAAAGTCTCATTGTCGATGTATCAACATTATCTAGTGTGTTTTGGCTGTGAGATAATGGTGACCTAGCGACCTGCTGTCTGTGTGTTGTGGCCATGCTCTCAAGGTGCTGTACCTGCAGTGTACCTGAATACTAATTCGTATGTAGGCTACTGTACGTGTCATGTATACGTGCTTACGATCGTTCGCCTAACATAGTATTTTGACGAAGACATACTGTAAAGGCTGTGTTTAATTTAAAAAAAATGATATGTGGGCTGCTTCGGCCCCTTGTTATTATTTGTGTGGCCCAACACCCTTATCAAAGTTGCCCATCCCTGATATAGGGAACAGAGACTGCCTTTTGGGATGGATGTGGCATGGTAGCTGTCTGACAGGGGGGATCCATTAAGAAGCTTGTTATATATCCAGAAAGTTATTTTCATCCTTGTCAGAACTATAGAACAATATAGCAGGGCACTGAATTGAGGAGGGAGGGAGTGAGGAGGGAGGGGGGAGGGAGGGAGGAGGGAGGAGGGGGAGGAGGGAGGGAGGGAGAGGAGGGGAGGGAGGGAGGAGGGAGGAGGAGGGAGGGAGGAAGGAGGAGGAGGGAGGGATGGAGGCAGTGAAGTACTGTAGGGAGGGGAAAGAGGACCGATCTGCCCCTCTGTAATCGAACAGTCAGAGTATTACACACTCAGTCTTTATTCTCTATTTATTGTGTGTGTGTGGTGTGTGTGTGTGTGTGTGTGTGGTGTGTGTGTGTGTGTGTGTGTGTGTGTGTGTGTGTGTGTGTGTGTGTGTGTGTGTGGTGTGTGTGTGTGTGTGTGTGTGTGTGTGTGTGTGTGTGTGTTGTGTGGTGTGCGTTTGTACACTCCCAGCTCAAAAGATTCACCTCAAACTAGATAATTAGTCCACTGAGAACTCCTCAAAGACCCATCTCCAGACTCGCTACTAAAACACACACTATACTCCAACTTTGATCAGGATTTCTGAATTTTAATCCAAGAAATATCTTATTATTGATTTGGTAGATTTTGTTATTATGATTAACTGACTTTTCCTACATTTTTAGTTATGTTTATATTATAAATATCTATATTTTAATACGGTGGGAGAAAATTGTCTCATAGTTAGTTAGTTTCTGATATTTTAATTTATATATTTTTTTAGGAAAGTAGTGTGAGGAGTGTTGGCTTTATTTAATTTGTTCAGGAAGTCCCATTGAGGTCGGAAGAAACTATTTTACAAATGAGACCTGGTCTGCATACCAGCACCATAGTGTGAAGGAGCTTCTCCCCTCCACACAGCCATGTTGTTACGGTTAGCTTCTCCCTCCACACAAGCCATGTTGTGACGTAGTCTCCCCACACCACAGCCATGTTGTTACGTAGCTCTCCCCTCACACAGCCATGTTGTTACGTAGCTCTCCCCACCACACAGCATGTTGTTAGTACTCTCCCCACCACACAGCCATGTTGTGACGTAGCTCTCCCCCCACACAGCCATGTTGTTACGTAAGCTCTCCCCTCCACACAGCCATGTTGTTACGTAGCTTCCCCACCACACAGCATGTTGTGACGTAGCTTCCCCACCAACAGCCATGTTGGTTACGTAGCTCTCCCTCCACAAGCCATGTTGTTTACGTAGCTCTCCCCTCACACACAGCCATGTTTGTGCGTAGCTCTCCCCCACACAGCCATTTGTTACGTAGCTCTCCCTCCACACAGCCATGTTGTTCGTAGCTCTCCCCACGCACACAGCCATGTTGTTACGTAGCCTCTCCCACCACACCAGCCATGTTGTTACGTAGCTCTCCGCTCCACACAAGCCATCTGTTGTTACGTAGCTCTCCCTCCACACAGCCCAGGTGCTTCTCCCCTCCACACCAGCATGTTGTTACGTAGCTCTCCCCTCCACACAGCCATGTTGTTATGTAGCTCTCCCCACCACATCCATGTTGTTACGTAGCTCCCCCTCACACAGCCATGTTGTTACGTAGTCTCCCCTCCACACAGCCATGTTGTTACGTAGCTCTCCCACCACACACCACTGTTGTATGTAGCTTCCCCTCCCACACAGCCATGTTGTTAAGTAGCTCTCCCTCCACACAGCCATGTTGTTACGTAGCTCTCCCCACAACACGCCATGTTGTTACGTAGCTCTCCCCACCACACAGCCATGTTGTTACGTAGCTTCCCTACCACACAGCCATGTTGTTACGTAGCTCTCCCTCCACACAGCCATGTTGTTACGTAGCTCTCCCCACCACACATCCATGTTGTTCGTAGCTCTCCCCTCCCACAAGCCATGTTTGACGTAGCTCTCCTCCACACAGCCATGTTGTTACGTAGCTCTCCCCTCCAACACAGCCATGTTGTTACGTAGCTCTCCCCTCCACACAGCCATGTTGTTAGTAGCTCTCGCCCACCACACAGCATGTTGTTACGTCAGCCTCCCCACCACACAGCCCATGTTGTTACGTAGCTCTCCCCTACCACACAGCCATGTTGTTACGTAGTTCTCCCCTCCACACAGCCATGCTCTCCCCTCCACACAGCCATGTTGTTACGTAGCTCTCCCCTCCACACAGCCATGTTGTTACGTAGCTTCTCCCTCCACACAGCCATGTTGTTACGTACTTTCCCCTCCACACAGCCATGGTTATGTAGCTCTCCCCTCCACACAGCCATGTTGTTACGTAGCTCTCCCCACACACAGCCATTGTTGTTAAGTAGCTCTCCCCTCCACACAGCCATGCTCTCCCCTCCACACAGCCATGTTGTTACGTAGCCCTCCCCCCACACAGCCATGTTGTTACGTAGCCCTCCTCTCCACACAGCCATGTGTTACGTAGCCCTCCCACCACACAGCCATGTTGTTACGTAGCTCTCCCCACCACACAGCCATGTTGTTACGTAGCTCTCCCCTCCACACAAGCCATGTTGTTACATAGCTCTCCCCACCACACAGCCGTGTTGACGTAGCTCTCCCCTCCACACAGCCATGTTGTTACATTAGCTCTCCCTCCACACACGCATGTTGTTACGTAGCTCTCCCCACCACACAGCCATGTTGTTTACGTAGCTCTCCCCTCCACAAGCCATGTTTGTTACGTTGCTCTCCCACCACACAGCCATGTTGTTACTAGCTCTTCCCCACACACAGCCATGTTGTTACATCTCTCCCTTCCACACAGCCATGTTGTTACGTAGCTCTCCCCTCCACACAGCCATGTTGTACGTAGCTCTCCCACCACACAGCCATGTTGTTACATAGCTCTCCCCACCCACAGCCATGTCGTTACGTAGCTCTCCCCTCACACACAGCCATGTTTGTTACATAGCTCTCCCCTTCCACACAGCCATGTTGTTACGTAGCTCTCCCCACCACACACCATGTTGTTACATAGCTCTCCCCTCCACCACAAGCCATGTTGTTACGTAGCTCTCCCCACCACACAGCCATGTTGTTACGTAGCTCTCCCCACCACACAGCCATGTTGTTACATAGCTCTCCCCTCCACACAGCCATGTTGTTAAGTAGCTCTCCCCACCACAACAGCCATGTTGTTACGTAGCTCTCCCACCACACAGCCATTGTTACGTTAGCTTCCCCCACACACAGCCATGTTGTTCACAGCTCTTCCCCTCTACACAGCCATGTTGTTACGTAGCTCTCCCCACACACAGCCATGTTGTTACGTAGCTCTCCCCACCACACAGCCATGTTGTTACATAGCTCTCCCCTCCACACAGCCATGTTGTTACGTAGCTCTCCCCACCACACAGCCATGTTGTTACGTTGCTCTCCCCACCACACAGGCATGTTTTACGTAGCTCTCCCCACCACACAGCCATGTTGTTACGTAGCTCTTCCCCTCCACACCATCTATTACAATGGAGGTGAAAGGAAGTTAATGAGTCCAGTTCCATCAGAGCAAAACAGGCATAGAGAGATGACTCTTCTATGTCTCAAATGGCACACTATTCCCTACATAGTGCACTACTTTTGACATGGGCTCTTTCGGCCCTGGTCAAAAGTAGTGCACTACATAGGGAATATGATGCCATTAGAGGTGGAGTTGTTAGCAGTGATAGAAGGCCCTAGTGTTATTTACACCCCTGGTATAGTCCCTGGTGTTAGTTACACCCTGGTATATCACTAGTGTTAGTTACACCCTGGTATAGTCCCTAGTGTTAGTTACACCCTGGTATATTCACTAGTGTTAGTTACACCCCTGGTATAGTCCCAGTGTTATTTACACCCTGGTAAGTCACTATGTTTATTACACCCTGGTATAGTCCCTAGTGTTAGTTACACCCTGGTTAAGTCCCTAGTGTTAGTTACACCCTGGTATAGTCACTAGTGCTAGTTACACCTGGTATAGTCCCTAGTGTTAATTACACCCCTGGTACAGTCACTAGTGTTAGTTACACCCTGGTATAGTCCCTAGTGTTAATTACACCCCTGCTACAGTCACTAGTGTTAGTTACATCCTGGTATAGTGCCCTAGTGTTAGTTAACCCTAGTATAGTTACTAGTGCTAGTTACACCCTGGTATAGTCCCTATTGTTAATTACACCCCTGTACAGTCACTAGTGTTAGTTACATCGGATAGTCCCTAGTGTTAGTTACATCCTGGTATTGCCCCCAGTGTTAGTTACATCCTGGTATTGCCCCTAGTGTTAATTACACCCCTGGTATAGTCCCTATGTTTAGTTACACCCTGGTATAGTCACTAGTGTTAGTTACATCTGGTATTGTCCCTAGTTTAGTTACACCTGGATAGTCCCTAGTGTTAGTTACACCCTGGTATAGTCACTATGTTAGTTACATCCTGGTATTGCCCCTAGTGTTAATTACACCCCTGGTTTTGCCCCTAGTGTTAGTTACACCCTGGTACAGTCACTAGTGTTAGTTACACCCTGGTACAGTCACTAGTGTTAGTACATCCTGGTATAGTCCCCCGTGTTAGTTACACCCTGGTATAATCCCTAGTGTTAGTTACACCCCGGTATAGTCCCTAGTGTTAGTTACACCCTGGTATAGTCACTAGTGTTGTTACATCCTGGTATAGTCCCTAGTGTTAGTTACACCCCTGGTATAGTCACTAGTGTTAGTTACATCCTGGTATAGTCCCTAGTGTTAGTTACACCCTGGTATAGTCCCTTGTGTTAGTTACACCCTGGTATACCCCAGTGTTAGTTACACCCCTGGTATTGCCCCAGTGTTAGTTCACCCTGGTATAGTCCCCCGTGTTAGTTACACCCTGGTATATCCCTAGGGTTAGTTACACCCTGGTATAGTCCCTAGTGTTAGTTACACCCTGGTATAGTCACTAGTGTTAGTTACATCCTTGATAGTCCTAGTGTTAGTTACACCCCTGGTATAGTCACTAGTGTTAGTTACATCCTGGTATAGTCCCTAGTGTTAGTTACACCCCTGGTATAGTCCCTAGTGTTAGTTACACCCTGGTATAGTCACTAGTGTTAGTTACACCTGGTATAGTCCCCAGTGTTAGTTACACCCCTGGTATAGCCACCAGTGTTAGTTTACACCCCTGGTATAGCCCCCAGTGTTAGTTACACCCTGGTATAGTCACTAGTGTTAGTTACATCCTGGTATTGCCCCAGTGTTAGTTACATCCTGGTACAGTCACTAGTGTTAGTTACATCCTGGTATTGCCCCCAGTGTTAGTTACACCCCTGGTATAGCCCCTAGTGTTAGTTACACCCCTGGTATTGCCCCAATGTTAGTTACATCCTGGTATTGCCCCCAGTGTTAGTTACACCCCTGGTATAGTCCCCAGTGTTAGTTACACGCCTGGTATAGTCCCTAGTGGTAGTTACACCCTGGTATAGTCCCTAGTGTTAGTTACATCCTGGTACAGTCACTAGTGTTAGTTACACCCTGGTATAGTCCCTAGTGTTAGTTACACCCTGGTATAGTCCAAGTGTTAGTTACATCCAGGTATAGTCCCTAGTGTTAGTTACACCCCTGGTACAGTCCCTAGTGTTAGTTTCACCCCTGGTATAGTCCCTAGTGTTACAGTTACACCCCTGGTATAGTCCCTGGTGTTAGTTACATCCTGGTATAGGCCCGAGGTTAGTTACATCCTGGTATTGCCCCCAGTGTTAGTTACACCCTGATATAGTCCCTAGTGTTAGTTACATCCAGGTAAGTCCCTAGGTTAGTTACACCCCTGGTACAGTCCCTAGTGTTAGTTACATCCTGGATAGTCCCTAGTGTTAGTTACACCCCTGGTACAGTCCCTAGTGTTAGTTCACTCTGGTATTGCCCCCAGTGTTAGTGACATCCTGGTACAGTCCCTAGTGGTAGTTACATCCTGGTATTGCCCTGTCCAACTGGAGGAACGTGTGTTTGTGTTAATGCGTTGATGTCTCTTACTCCTGATAGAGGGGACACATCAGTGGAAAATACAGAGGAAGAGGAGGTGGGTGGAGACACATTACATGACACTAATACGGAGACAGAGCTGGCCACTGCATCTCACCTCTCGACCCTGCGTCCCTACCCCCACCCCGTCCCTCTCAGTCACCAGCGCTGCAGGCCAAAATCAATACCTCCCAGTCAGAAGGGAAAATTTCCTGGTCCTAACAAGAGGAGGACATACATTCTGACGAAGATGAGAACACAGGAAATCAACAACAAAGGAGAGGTAGAATGGAGAGGAGAGGTAGAATGGAGAGGAGAGGTAGAATGAGGAGAGTGGGAGGGAGTAGAATGGAGAGGGGAGGTAGAGAGGGAGAGGAGAATGGAGAGGGAGAGGAGAATAGGAGAGGAGAGGAGAGGATGGAGGAGAGAGAGAAGGGAGGTAGAGGGGAGGAGAGAGTGAGAGAGAGAGAGAGGAGAGAGAGTAGAAGTAGAGGTAGAGAGAGAGGAGAGGTAGAGGGGAGGTAGAATGAGGAGAGATGGTAGAATGGAGAGGAGAGAGAGGTTGAATGGAGAGAAGAGAGAGGTGGAGAGGAGGTAAAATGAGAGGAGAGGGGAGGTAGAATGGAGAAAGAGGAGAGATGAAGAGAGATTTAATGAGAGGAGAGGTAGGAAGGAGAGGAAGAGAGATAGAATGCAGAGGAGAGGTGAAGTAAAATGAGAGGAGGTGAAATGGAGAGGAGAGAGAGTAGAATGAGAGGATGAGAGAAGTAGAATGGAGAGGAGAGGTAGAATGGAGAGAGAGGTAAATGGGAGAGGAGAGAGAGGTAGAATGGAAAGGAGAGGTAGAATGGAGAGGAGAGGTAGAATGGAGGAGAGAGCGAGAGTTAGAATGGAGAAGAGGGGTAAATGGAGAGAGAGGTAGAATGGAGAGGAGAGGTAGAATGGAGAGGAGAGGTAGAATGGAAGGAGAGGAGAGGTAGAATGGAGAGGAGAGGAGAATGGAGAGGGAGGTAGAATGGAGAGGAGAGGAATAGAATGGAGAGAGGAGAGGTAGAATGGAGGGAGAGTTTAGAATGGAGAGGAGAGGGGAGGTAGAATGGAACGACACAAAAGGATCCCAAGAGGGCCTGAGATAAAAAGTAAGGAATAGGAGGGATGGAGGACAGGAGAGACAAAAGAGGAGTTTAGGTCAAAAGAGAGGAAAGGAGTTGTAGGTAAAGAGAGAGGAGAGTATACATACACCTTAGCCAGATACATTTAAACTCAGTTTTTCACAATTCCTGACACTTGAAACCTCTTAGGGATCCCCAGTGATCCCTTCCCGCTCKAATCCCGTTAACGGGATTAATTTGACAACATGCAGTGAAATTGCAGAGCGCCAAATTCAAAAACAGAAATACTCATAATACAAATTCATAAAACATACAAGTGTTACACATCAAAAGAAAGCTTAACTTCTTGTTAATCCAGCTGCTGTGTCAGATTTCAAAAAGGCTTTACGGCAAAAGCAGACCATGCGATTATCTGAGGACAGCGCCCCGCCTACAATCACATGAAAATCATATTTCAACCAGGCAGGTGCGCGGCAAAAGTCAGAAATAGCGATATATTTAATGCCTTACCTTTGAAGATCTTCTTCTGTTGGCACTCCAAAATGTCCCAGAAACATCACAAATGGTCCTTTTGTTCGATAATGTCCTTTATGTCCCAAAAATGTCAATTTATTTGGCACGTTTGATTCAGAAATAAACCGGTTTCAACTCACCCAACATGCCTACAAAGTATCTAATAAGTTACCTGTAAACTTGGTCCAAACATTTCAAACAACGTTCCTAATCCAACTTTAGGTACCCTAAAACGTAAATAATCGATCAAATTTAAGACGGGATATACTGTGTTCAATACCGGATAAAAACAACGTGAAACGCGTTCCAGGTCACGCTCACCAAAAGACTTGAGTCCATCTGAGTGACACATGGAAAGAACAGGACTACTTCTTCATTTCTCAAAAGAAAAACATCAACCAATTTCAAAAGACTGTTGAGATCTAGTGGAAGCCATAGGAACTGCAACCAGGTTCCTCATAAATAGGGTTTCCCATAGAAAGCTAATTGAAAACACAGTGACCTAAAAAAAGAAAATCCTGGATGGTTTGTCCTCGGGGTTTCGCCTGCCAAATAAGTTCTGTTATACTCACAGACATAATTTTAACAGTTTGAGAAACGTTATCTACCAATCTACCAAATCTACCAATTATATGCATGTCCTAGCTTCTGGGCCTGAGTAACGGGCAGTTTACTTTGGGCACGCTTTTCATCCGGACGTGAAAATAGTGCCCCTTAGCCCAAAGAGGTTTTAATGCTACTAAAAATTCCAGAAGTTTACAAACACTCAATTAGTATTTGGTAGCATTGCCTTTAAATTGTTTAACTTGGGTCAAATGTTTCAGGTAGCCTTCCACAACCTTCTCACAAGAAGTTGGGTGAATTTTGTCCCATTCCTCCTGACAGAGCTGGTGTAACTGAGTCAGGTTTGTAGGATCTCCTTGCTCGCACACACTTTTTCAGTTCTGCCCACAAATTGTCTATAGGATTGAGGTCAGGGCTTTGTGATGGCCATTCAAATACCTTGACTTTGTTGTCCTTTAAGCCGTTTTGCCACAACTTTGGAASTATGCTTGGGGTCATTRTCCATTTGGAAKACCCATTTGCGACCAAGCTTTAACTTCCTGACTGATGTCTTGAGATGTTGCTTCAATATATCGCCGACCAGTGTTGTGGACCCATTCAGTATCAACGCTAAAGATGGGTCAGAGGAGTCATTACCGAGGCTCTGATCACACGAGTCAGAAGAAAGCTCTGCCCCACTACGCGCTGTCCTGCGTGCGGCTTAGCCAGGCTAGATGCCCTACAGCTAACCCTAACCCCTAACCCTAACCTAACCCTAACCCTAACCTAACCTAACCCTAAACCCTAACCTAACCCTAACCCTAACCCTAACCCTAACCCTAACCCCTAACCCCAACTAGCTAAGCTAGAAGCCCCTACAGCTAGCTAGGCTAGAAGCCCCTACAGCTAGCTAGGCTAGAAGCCCCTACAGATAGCTAGGCTAGAAGCCCCTAACAGCTAGCTGGCTAGATGCCCCTACAGCTAGCTAGGGTAGATGCCCCTTCAGCTAGCTAGGCTAGATGCCCCTACAGCTAGCTAGGCTAGATGCCCCTACAGCTAGCTAGGGTAGATGCCCCTACAGCTAGCTAGGCTAGATGCCCCTACAGCTAGCTAGGCTAGATGCCCCTACAGCTAGCTAGGGTAGATGCCCTTCAGCTAGCTAGGCTAGATGCCCCTACAGCTAGCTAGGCTAGATGCCCCTACAGCTAGCCCATTCTTTACAAAAGGCCCCAGTGGCTACACCGTTCAGCGTGACCATTCACTGACTTTTCTTACGGCGCTTCAGAGATGCCGATCCGCAGGCTCTCACCCACCACAGCAACGATAGTAGGACGCTATCTGCCTTGCGCGATGCAAAACAACATGGGCTGGTGGATGAATGCATAGTAGAGCTGATGCTTTCCCCAGATGAAGCCCTGAAGGATGACCTCAGTGCAGGGCCACAGATGAGTTACAGTCGTGGAAAGAGCTAGAATTTCAGACAGTTTACTTAGCCCCCGAATCACTTTCTGCACGGTTCTCAAACACAAACACGTCCTGATACGATCAGACAACACAGCAACAGTGAAGGAAGAACAAGGTCGTACGTTTCTCTACAGGTGGGCCCAACAACTCTCCTTTGCTTTTTACCTACAACTCAATGTGCAGGGGTACCAGGTAGTAACATGGCTATATACAAGGAGTACCAGTACCGAGTCAATCTGCAGGGGTACCAGGTAGTAACATGGCTATATACAAGGAGTACCAGTACCGAGTCAATAGGCAGGGGTACCAGGTAGTAACATGGCTATATACAGTTGAAGTCGGAAGTTTACATACACTTAGGTTGGAGTCATTAAAACTTGTTTTTCAACCACTCCACAAATTTCTTGTTAACAAACTATAGTTTTGGCAAGTCTGTTAGGACATCTACTTCGTGATGGCACAACACATTTTTCCAACAATTGTTTAATGACAGATTATTACACTTATAACTCATTGTATCACAATTCCAGAGGGTCAGAGGTTTACATACACTAAGTAGACTGTGCCTTTAAACAGCTTGGAAAAATTCCAGAAAATGATGGCATGGCTTTAGAAGCTTCTGATAGGCTAATTGGAGGTGCACCTGTGGATGTATTTCAAGGCCTACCTTCAAACTCAGTGCCTCTTTGCTTGACATCATTGTAAAATCAAAAGAAATCAGCCAGAGCCTCCGAAAAAAATGTGTATACCTCCACAAGTCTGGTTTATCCTTGGAGCATTTCCAAACGCTGAAGTACACGTTCATACTGTACAACAACAGTACAATTGCACTTTGAGTATTCCACAGCGAAAACCCGGTACACTCACGCTCAGGAAGGAGACGTGTTCTGTCTCCTAGAGATGAACGTACTTCGTGTAAAAAGTACAAATCAATCCCAGAAACAACAGCAAAGGACTTGTGAAGAGCTGGAGGAAACAGTTACAAAAGTATCTATATCCACAGTAAAACGAGTCCTATACTGACATAACATGAAAGGCCGTTCAGCAAGGAAGAAGCCACTGCTCCAAAACCGCCATTAAAAAAGCCAGACTACGGTTTACAACTGCACATGGGGAAAAGATTGTACTTTTTGGAGAAATGTCATCTGGTCTGATGAAACAAAAATAGAACTGTTTGGCATAATGACCATCGTTATGTTTGGAGGAAAAAGAGGGACGCTTGCAAGCCGAAGAACACCATCCCAACCGTGAAGCACGGGTTGTGGCAGCATCATGTTGTGGGGGTGCTTTGCTGCAGGAGGGACTGGTGCACTTACACAAAATAGATGGCATCATGAGGCAGGATAATTATGTA
>NW_019945684.1:10115-16012 GCF_002910315.2 Salvelinus sp. IW2-2015 | reverse complement strand
TCGGAAAGGGAGACTGTTCTGTCTCCTAGAGATGAACGTACTTTCGTGTAAAAAGTACAAATCAATCCCAGAAACAACAGCAAAGGACCTTGTGAAGACGCTGGAGGAAACAGTTACAAAAGTATCTATATCCACAGTAAAACGAGTCCTATATCGACATAACATGAAAGGCCGTTCAGCAAGGAAGAAGCCACTGCTCCAAAACCGCCATTAAAAAAGCCAGACTACGGTTTACAACTGCACATGGGGACAAAGATTGTACTTTTGGAGAAATGTCATCTGGTCTGATGAAACAAAAATAGAACTGTTTGGCCATAATGACCATCGTTATGTTGGAGGAAAAAGAGGGACGCTTGCAAGCCGAAGAACACCATCCCAACCGTGAAGCACGGGTTGTGGCAGCATCATGTGTGGGGGTGCTTTGCTGCAGGAGGGACTGGTGCACTTCACAAAATAGATGGCATCATGAGGCAGGATAATTATGTAGATATATTGAACAACATCTCAAGACATCAGTCAGGAAGTTAAAGCTTGGTCGCAAATGGGTCTTCCAAATGGATAATGACCCCAAGCATAGTTCCAAAGTTGTGGCAAAACGGCTTAAAGGACAACAAAGTCAAGGTATTTGAATGGCCATCACAAAGCCCTGACCTCAATCCTATAGACAATTTGTGGGCAGAACTGAAAAAGTGTGTGCGAGCAAGGAGATCCTACAAACCTGACTCAGTTACACCAGCTCTGTCAGGAGGAATGGACAAAATTCACCCAACTTCTTGTGAGAAGGTTGTGGAAGGCTACCTGAAACATTTGACCCAAGTTAAACAATTTAAAGGCAATGCTACCAAATACTAATTGAGTGTTTGTAAACTTCTGGAATTTTTAGTAGCATTAAAACCTCTTTGGGCTAAGGGGCACTATTTTCACGTCCGGATGAAAAGCGTGCCCAAAGTAAACTGCCCGTTACTCAGGCCCAGAAGCTAGGACATGCATATAATTGGTAGATTTGGTAGATTGGTAGATAACGTTTCTCAAACTTGTAAATGCGGTATTACGGTTGCGTGGACCAAAGGTGTTTATAGTTGCGTACTGTTGTTTGTACAGATGAACGTGGTACCTTCAGGCGTTTGGAAATTGCTCCCAAGGATAAACCAGACTTGTGGAGGTATACACATTTTTTTCKGAGGTCTTGGCTGATTTCTTTTGATTTTACMATGATGTCAAGCAAAGAGGCACTGAGTTTGAAGGTAGGCCTTGAAATACATCCACAGGTGCACCTCCAATTAGCCTATCAGAAGCTTCTAAAGCCATGCCATCATTTTCTGGAATTTTCCAAGCTGTTTAAAGGCACAGTCTACTTAGTGTATGTAAACCTCTGACCCTCTGGAATTGTGATACAATGAGTTATAAGTGTAATAATCTGTCATTAAACAATTGTTGGAAAAATGTGTTGTGCCATGCACGAAGTAGATGTCCTAACAGACTTGCCAAAACTATAGTTTGTTAACAAGGAATTTGTGGAGTGGTTGAAAAACAAGTTTTAATGACTCCAACCTAAGTGTATGTAAACTTCCGACTTCAACTGTATATAGCCATGTTACTACCTGGTACCCCTGCCTATTGACTCGGTACTGGTACTCCTTGTATATAGCCATGTTACTACCTGGTACCCCTGCAGATTGACTCGGTACTGGTACTCCTTGTATATAGCCATGTTACTACCTGGTACCCCTGCACATTGAGTTGTAGGTAAAAAGCAAGGAGAGTTGTTGGGCCCACCTGTAGAGAACGTACGGACCTTGTTCTTCCTTCACTGTTGCTGTGTTGTCTGATCGTATCAGGACGTGTTTGTGTTTGAGAACCGTGCAGAAAGTGATTCGGGGGCTAAGTAAACTGTCTGAAATTCTAGCTCTTTCCACGACTGTAACTCATCTGTGGCCCTGCACTGAGGTYATCCTTCAGGGCTTCATCTGGGGAAAGCATCAGCTCTACTATGCATTCATCCACCAGCCCATGTTGTTTTGCATCGCGCAAGGCAGATAGCGTCCTACTATCGTTGCTGTGGTGGGTGAGAGCATCTCTGAAGCGCCGTAAGAAAAGTCAGTGAAGGTGGCACGCTGAACGGTGTAGCCACTGGGGCCTTTTGTAAAGAATGGGCTAGCTGTAGGGGCATCTAGCCTAGCTAGCTGTAGGGGCATCTAGCCTAGCTAGCTGAAGGGGCATCTACCCTAGCTAGCTGTAGGGGCATCTAGCAGACATGTTTCCCAAATGGCACCCTATTCCCTATATAGTGCCTACTTTAGACCAGAGCCCCATTTGGAACCCTATTCCTATATAGTGCACTACTTTAGACCAGAGCCCTATGGAACCCTATTCCTATATTGTGCACTACTTTAGACCAGAGCCCTATGGAACCCTATTCCCTATATAGTGCACTACTTTAGACCAGAGCCCATTTGGAACAAAACCAAATAATTGAGGCTGTAAAAGCTAGTGGCTCAGGCCGAGGCCAGCCAATGACTGACCACTGCTTGCTGTGCTCTCAACCTGGGACCAGCCTGCAGGCCTCACTTCTCCCACATTGATTGTGGGAAAACTCCAATCACGTAGCGAAAGAGAGAGGAGAGAGAGAGAGAGAAAGAGAGTGAGAGTGAGAAACAGAGATGGAAGAGAGAGAGGGAGAAGGAGAGAAGAGAGAGAGAGACGGACAGACATAGACAGACAGATGAGAAAGAAGGGAGAGAGAGGAGGTAGAGAGAGAGAGGTCAGAGAGAGAGTGTCAGAGAGAGAGAGAGAGAGGGGAGAGAGAGAGAGAGAGGGGGAGAGAGAGAGAGAGCAGAGAGAGAGAGAGAGAGAGAGAGATCAGAGAGAGAGAGGTCAGACAGAGAGGTCAGAGAGAGAGAGAGAGAGAGAGAGAGAGAGGAGATCAGAGAGAGAGAGAAGAGACAGAGAGAGAGGTCAGAGAGAGAGAGAGGAGAGAGAGAAGGTCGAGAGAGGGGTCAGAGAGAGAGACAGAGGTCAGAGACAGAGGTCAGAGAGAGAAGGTCAGAGAGAGGGTCAGAGAGAGAGAGGGGTGAGAGAGAGGGAGGTCAGAGAAGAGAGAGGGTGAGAGAGAGGGAGGTCAGAGAGAGAGGGAGGTCACTCTGTGTGAGTTGTGTGTATCGTCAGTCTGTCACCAACAGCCGTGACCTGTGGGTCAGAGCGTGACATCTGCCTCCAAGGCCGTGTGACATCTCCCCTACCTATCCTTTATCTGAAGATATAGGCTTCCTTGTCGTGTGCTGACTTAGCCCACCTGCTAGTGTGTGTGTGGTGTGTGTGTGTGTGTGTGTGTGTGTGTGTGTGTGTGTGTGTGGTGTGTGTGTGTGTGGTTGTGTGTGTGTGTGTGTGTGTGTGTGTGTGTGTGTGTGTGTGTGTGTGTGTGTGTGTGTGTGTGTGTGTGTGTGTGTGTTGTGTGTTTACCCACTCGGTATTACTTTCAAGATATCCTCCACTGTTGTGCTCGTTATTGAGGCCACAGGGGCACTAGTCGTCCTTCGACTATTTAAAACTCGAAGAGCGCCACTTCCTAGATAACCGCATTAACCAGCTATAAGGTGTGAGATTTGTTGCCTGACAACTCAGGTATCAGCCTCTCATCTTTGAGTAGATTCGTTGCGACCACAGTCAGGATGCCACAACACACCAGCTAGACAATATCAACTCTTATTCGTATACACGCGGGAGAGTTGTACGGAGTGAGGTCATGGGCTTAAGCAGCCTTTCAAACCTCAATTCTTTCTCAAGTCTCGGCTTCTGCTCCCTGGTATTTCGTTTAGATTTTGTAAGACTATCATTGGGGAGGGTGGCTGGAAACCAGAAATGTTCTGCAACTTGCACCTCAGGTTACGATGGGTTAGCGGGGGGGGTTCTCACGCGAGGTTACTCCGACGAACAACATTTTTAAATCCTTAAAATTAACCTGTATGATATTGATCTTCATTATTGGTAATGGCATTTTTTGGCTGTTGACACTGACGACAGCTTCATCACTTTCACTTGAGGTATATTAGTTTAGAAACGTTCTTAGCTTATCCTCTTCCTATTGTTTAATTTGTTTGACTATTCACATCCTTTTCCCTGGTTTTTGTATAGACACGCTACTCCCTCTATCTTTAGTGGAAGTTCAGTTTAATAGTGATATAGCAAAAGCTAACATCCCTTTCTTTCCTGGTATTGTTAGCTACGCTACATCTCTCTCCTGGTATTGTTAAGCTCGTAGTGCTTATCCTATTCCCTGGTATTTTTTCGTTCAGACGCTACTATCCCTCTTTCCCTGGTATTGTTAGCATACCTAATACTCCTCTTCCCTGGCTATTAAGTTATTCGCGTACATCATACTTCCGGGCCTTTGGTTCTTAGTTGCACGCTAACAAACAGAAATCTATTTCTGGTATTGGTTTAGCCACAGTCAAGATACCCTCCTCTTCTGGTGATTGTTCTTCCACTGTAATTCGAAACCTCGGAAAAGCTTGGCCATTTTTCTGGCTAGCCAGATCTGGGCTATGGGACGTGGCCCCCTGGTCTTAAATATCAGGGCCAGAGTTCTGTTGACAGCACATGATACTCTGGATTTGAACACAGGTGGTGGTTGGTTCTCGGGAACGTACACTGGATTGCAACGGATGGCTAGTTGCCTTAGATCTTCTTTGCTTTTGCACTTCCATTCCGGAGAATGGTGGTTGAGTGCCGCTCTACATGCATAGTTGCACACCTGGAGTACATTTTATTCCTGCCTTGTTTAGCCTGGTCCATTTTGTTGACGCGAAGTTCCTGGATATGTGGGCTCCCCTTTCTTTCTGGTCTTTTGGTTTCAGACGATACGTAATAACGGGGGATCTCTACGTCATGCAATTCTAGGGTACCTAAAAACTTATTTCTCTTTAGATTGATTGGACTTGGCAGTTAAATTTTTTCATCAATATATAATATTATATCTTAACTATAATCGATCCTGTCTTCTTAATTCTATTAGATTTCATAGTCCTAGGTCAGTGTGAGGAGAGACACCATTGTACAATATGGAGGGAGGGAAGTTATCAGTCCTAATACAAGCCTTCCAGTTTCCACTGCTACCTTACCCAATGGCTGTGCCAGTTCTCCCATCGAGCTATATGTTTCCGGTCGGTGCCCAAAGGCTTCCTCTCATCTCTTTGGCTTTTACGTTTGTAACTATGATGTTCTCTCAATAGGACCTACCATATTTGGTAAGTGTGATAACTTGGGTAACATACAAGATTCGTATTTCTCTTTTTTCAGCAGATCCATTTGCTTTTTACACTGTTGTTTTCCAGTGATGGATTAGAAATATTCGCTGAAGGCCTGTTTTTGGCTGGCCCCATGTCTGTCAAATCAGACTCTGATCAGTATTTTGCCACATTGCCCTTCTTGACTGTAGACGTGCCTTGTGATTGCTACACCACCTCGAGTTCCACAGTTGTTCCCGCTCGCAGCTAGGCTATTATTTCCAAATAGCCATTGATCCTCACCTGTAAGCTGAATACTACCTCTTCCTGGCTTTGTAGTATTGGGGAATGATTCATTTCCCTTTTCTTGTGGTACAGATTCTGCAGAGTGCTGCAGCAACACTACTCCCACAGCTATTAATTTCTATTCTTAGGAGATAAACTGAAGGTAATGTGCCGCATGCTGGCCAGAGATGAGGCCTCATTCGTTGCCGCTAACGGTTCGTCTACTTAAGCTTCACAGAGGAGGGAGAGCAGGATTTGTTTAGCACCCTTAGGAAAGTGACCACTTAACTCCAAACGTCCATTTTATTTCTTAGGCTTCTTCATTCTTAGGTGTCCGATTTTGCTTTCCTATGGTATTTTACGGATTTTCAGTTTAGCAGTTGCAAACAG
>NW_019945684.1:7229-9144 GCF_002910315.2 Salvelinus sp. IW2-2015 | reverse complement strand
GCCGACCAGTGTTGTGGACCCATTCAGTATCAACGCTAAAGATGGGTCAGAGGAGTCATTACCGAGGCTCTGATCACACCGAGTCAGAAGAAAGCTCTGCCCCACTACGCGCTGTCCTGCGTGCGCCTTAGCCAGGCTAGATGCCCCTACAGCTAACCCTAACCCCTAACCTAACCCTAACCCTAACCCTAACCCCTAACCCTAACCCTAACACCCTAACCCTAACCCCTAACCCTAACCCTAACCCTAACCCCTAACCCCTAACCCCAACTAGCTAAGCTAGAAGCCCCTACAGCTAGCTAGGCTAGAAGCCCCTACAGCTAGCTAGCTAGAAGCCCCTACAGATAGCTAGGCTAGAAGCCCCTACAGCTAGCTGGCTAGATGCCCCTACAGCTAGCTAGGGTAGATGCCCCTCAGCTAGCTAGGCTAGATGCCCCTACAGCTAGCTAGGCTAGATGCCCCTACAGCTAGCTTTAGGGTTAGATGCCCCTACAGCTAGCTAGGCTAGATGCCCCTACAGCTAGCTAGGCGCGTCCTGGGAGAGCAGCTGTAGATGATATTTCAAGGTGATAGTGACCTTTGACCCACCAGGAGTCCATGTTCCTAGCGGACATGTATCATGCTGCTCCTTCCACAGCTCCTTAACCAGTTTAAACATGACCTACTGATTTTACTGATCACGCTCTGCAACCTGCTGGGAAACCCTGGATATTACATTCTATATCCACCTACAGCCTCTCTCTCTACCTCTCTCTACTCTACCTCTCTCTCTTGACTCTACCTCTCTCTCTAGAGTCTACCTCTCTATCTAGACTCTACCTCTCTCTCTAGACTCTACCTCTCTCTCTCTACTCTACCCCTCTCTAGACTCTACCTCTCTCTACCTTTCTCTCTAGACTCTACCTCTCACTCTAGACTCTACCGCTCTCTCTAGACTCTACCTCTCTCTAGACTCTACCTCTCTCTAGACTCTACCTCTCTATCTAGACTCTACCTCTCTAACTGGACTCTACCTCTCTCTCTAGACTCTACCTCTCTCTCTAGACTCTACCTCTCTATCTAGACTCTACCTCTCTCTCTTGACTCTACCTCTCTATCTAGACTCTACCTCTCTCTCTAGACTCTACCTCTCTATCTAGACTCTACCTCTCTCTCTAGACTCTACCTCTCTCTCTAGACTCTACCTCTCTCTCTAGACTCTACCTCTCTATCTAGACTCTACCTCTCTAACTGGACTCTACCTCTCTAACTGGACTCTACCTGTCTCTCTAGACTCTACCTCTCTAACTCGTCTCCAAGGTATGTTGGTAGGTAGAGTCTCTCTCTAAACTCTACCTCTCTCAAGAATCTACCTCTCTCTAGACTCTACCTCTCTCTAGACAGACGGTTACTGACAACTAACAGATAGTTACTGCCACCTAACAGATAGTTACAGCCACCTAAAGCATAGTTACTGCCACCTAAAAGATAGTTACTGCCAACTAACAGAGTTACTGCAACCGAACAGACAGTTACTGCCACCTAACAGACAGTTACAGACAGTTACTGCCATCTAACAGACAGTTACTGCCATCTAACAGACAGTTACAGACAGTTACTGCCATCTAACAGACAGTTACTGCCATGTTAAGATGGCAGTAACTGTCTGTACGGTGGCAGTAACTGTCTGTTAGTGGAGTAACTGTCTGTTAGGTGCAGTAACTGTCATGTGTAACTCTCTGTCTGTAAACTGTCTGTTAGGTGGCAGTAACTGTCTGTAACTGTCTGTTAGATGCAGTAACTGTCTGTAACTGTCTGTTAGGTGGCAGTAACTGTCTGTTAGGTGGCAGTAACTGTCTGTTAGATGGCAGTAACTGTCGATAGTAACTGTCTGTTAGATGGCAGTAACTGCTGTAACTGTCTGTTTAGATGCATA
>NW_019945684.1:0-6721 GCF_002910315.2 Salvelinus sp. IW2-2015 | reverse complement strand
GACAGTTACAGACAGTTACTGCCACCTAACAGACAGTTACTGCCACCTAACAGACAGTTACTGTCACCTAACAGACAGTTACTGTCACCTAACAGACAGTTACTACCACCTAACAGACAGTTACAGACAGTTACTGCCACCTAACAGACAGTTACTGCCACCTAACAGACAGTAACTGCCATCTAACAGACAGTTACAGACAGTTACTGCCACCTAACAGACAGTAACTGCCATCTAACAGACAGTTACAGACAGTTACAGACAGTTACTGCCACCTAACAGACAGTGGCCAGATTGCACCTTAACTCTTCTTAGTATGCATGTTTGATCATGTCTCTGGGATCTGACTCCTGCGTAAAGACTCTACAGTAACACCTTTGGCCATTATCTAAATCCACAGCCCTGTATTTAGAATTATATTCAATGTAATTTTGGGTCATAAATACAATCACATTTTAGAAATCATTATGGATTTTTTAAATGGATTTTATGAATGATCGTTAACAGCACAGTTTTAATCAGCTACAGTACAGAACACCTATAGTATATAACAGCATGATTGCATGTCAAACATAGTTTGATATGTTAGACCGACATTAAGCAAGTCTTTATAAAGGGTATCACCTATTCTATGATGCACATTTTGTGGATTAATGAGGATGAGGAATACTTTTCTCTATTCCTTGATATCGACAGTAAAGGCCTATTACAAACCAAAGTAATTACCAGTTGCAGGTCATGTTTGTCGATGTTATTCCTCGGTGTTTTGGTTTCAAGAAGTCCTTTGCGCCGCGTCTGAGGTTGAGAGAGCTGCGGCCCGGGGAGTTTAAAACCGAACAGCTCCTTTAATAATCCTGTTTCATCTCTGAAGTGACGCAGAGAAAATAGTAGAAGTCAGGAGAGTGGCAGCTTGCCGTTTATATTGTCTGCCATTACAGTAGGCTTCAACACTTCAAACTGTCAACAACAACAACAACAMAAAGCCCATTAATTGCTAGTGGGTCTTTCCAATGTGAATTTGAGCTGAATGAGCGACTAACTGCTTGRCGCTCATAGGTTGATAGGTTTTTACTTCGCTGTTAATTTATAAACGAAAATACAATGAAAACTATTCATAGACTATTTCCTTGACAAAATGTTTTTGGGAATTTTAATAATGCAATTATTTTTTGTATTACTTAGTATATTATACTATATTAATGTTTTATTACTAATATATTATTATTAAATATATGTAATATGAATAATGTTAATGAACAAATTAAATATTTAATAACACTACCTATAATTTTGTGAATAAATAATTTCCTATATAGTTTCCTTCCTATATTGTTTGCAACTTATTTTTTCGACTTAGTTCAAATGTTAAAACTATTTCATATTTTGATCCTTATATTTTACTAAACTTTGAAATGTTATTTAAATGAATAAACCATTGAATAATGCTAACATTTATCCTGAGAATTATTTTAATATTATCCCATTTTTAAAATGTGTTTATTTTATTTTACAGTGGAATAATACGTTTTTTATTTATTTTAATTTTTAAAAAGTATATTAAAGTAATAACTAAATTCTAAATCAAAATGTAATGAAAGAGATATTCAACTGTACTGTTAATCCACTAATCCATGTTACTATGGTTCATTCTGTTGACTACTACAGCAGGACTATTCACGACCTCCAATTCTACTGTCTCTTTTACTTTAACCACTACAGTACCTGATGAAAGTCATTTTTTTTACCATGAAGTTCTCGTAACAATACTCATGTTTAAAAGCCTGTTTCCAGGACTCAGATAAAAGCCTAGTTCTGGATTTAAAACTATTTTCAACAGAGAATAAATGAAGAGAATCTCCATTGACAGTGTCCAGGATTAGRTGTGATCTGCGTTCAGGAAACCATCCCTATACATGATGTCCATTTGGCTATACCACTGGCTGGTCCTGTTTTAATTGGCTACCGCCATTCCCTGTGACACAGCATCTTTTAGCGAACAGAGACATTAGAATATTCATAAAACCAACACAACTGACCTATTGTAGTTGACCTATTGTAGTTGACCAATTGTAATTGACCAATTGTAATTTCAGGTCAGTATTGTTGTTCTGGTCTATTCTGGTCTATTGTAATGTCAGGCCAGTACTGTTGTGCTGGTCTATTCTGGTCTATTGTAATGTCAGGCAGTACTGTTGTTCTGGTCTATTCTGGTCTATTGTAATGTCAGGCCAGTACTGTTGTTCTGGTCTATTATAATGTCAGGCCAGTACTGTTGTGCAGGTCTATTCTGGTCTATTGTAATTTCAGGTCAGTATTGTTGTTCTGGTCTATTCTGGTCTATTGTAATGTCAGGCAGTACTGTTGTGCTGGTCTATTCTGGTCTATTGTAATGTCAGGCAGTACTGTTGTGCTGGTCTGTTCTGGTCTATTTTAATTTTCAGGCAAGTACTGTTGTTCTGGTCTATTGTAATGTAGCCTGTCTATCTTAGGTAACAGGGTTGACGTGTTATCTAGCCTGTCTATCTATAGGTAACAGGGTTGACTTGTTTACAGCCTGTCTATCTATAGGTAACATGGTTGACGTGTTATTCTCGCCTGTCTATCTATAGGTAACAGGGTTGACGTGTTATTCTAGCCTGTCTATCTATAGGTAACAGGGTTGACTTGTTATACTAGCCTGTCTATCTATAGGTAAGGGTTGACGTGTATTCTAGCCTGTCTATCTATAGGTAACAGGGTTGACGTGTTATTCTAGCCTGTCTATCTATAGGTAACAGGGTTGACGTGTTATTCTAGCCTGTCTATCTATAGGTAACATGGTTGACGTGTTATTCTAGCCTGTCTATCTATAGGTAACAGGGTTGACGTGTTATTCTAGCCTGTCTATCTATAGGTAACAGGGTTGACGTGTTATACTAGCCTGTCTATCTATAGGTAACAGGGTTGACTTGTTATACTAGCCTGTCTATCTATAGGTAACATGGTTGACATGTTATTCTAGCCTGTCTATCTATAGGTAACAGGGTTGACGTGTTATTCTAGCCTGTCTATCTATAGGTAACAGGGTTGACGTGTATTCTAGCCTGTCTATCTATAGGTAACAGGGTTGACGTGTTATTCTAGCCTGTCTATCTATAGGTAACAGGGTTGACGTGTTATTCTAGCCTGTCTATCTATAGGTAACAGGGTTGACGTGTTATTCTAGCCTGTCTATCTATAGGTAACAGGGTGTTATACTCCACCATCAGTTTTCCACCACAAAACACCAGAAAATGGCCAAAAGTGTAGAAACATTTCACTTGCTTTTACACTATGATTTGGCTATTAGATGTTTAATGTTTCACTTCTTAAAATGAGAGTTCAGTTCACTACCGGGGTTGTACTGTTAAAGGAGGGACAGACTTCAATGAATCACTAATCACATGAACATAAATCATCATTTTTAGTAATGACTAGGGTTTTGACGTGAAACTGTAAGAAATGTTGGGATTAAGTGCGTTAAAGTCTAGCAGTGACACAAGGTTGACGGGAGGGACATGTCAAAATGCTTGCATTTTGGGCACTTTAGCATTTCTGATGAATTGAATTCTCCATGTGGTCTATTAAAGGGAAATTCATGTCATAAAAAATGTTTTAAATAATAGCTTCTCATTTTTAGTTAATTGAGAAATCATAAAAAATAAATGTAATTTTTCAATTGTTCTTTTGATTTTAGTTGACTTCCCAAATTCACGGACTCCAAATAGAAATGGACCCCAACGCTGTTGCTGCATACAAGTACTGTATGTACCCTTATGATTTTGCATGCAAGGTTTTTCTATAGTAGTTTCAGAAAATACAATTTGAAGAATATATTTATTAGCATTACTTTAAGATAAACAAAAATGTCATGCTTGTTAGGAGAGACAGAGAGAGGGGAGGGAGAGAGAGAGAGAGAGAGAGATGGGGAGAGGGGGAGAAGAGAGAGGAGGGGGGGGAAGAGAGAGAGGGAGAGACAGAGACGAGAGAGGGAGAGAGAGAGAGAGAGAGAGGAGAGAGAGAGAAGAGAGAGAGAAGAGAGAGAGAGAGAGAGAGAGAGAGAGAGAAGAGGAGAGAGAGAGAGAGAGAGGAAGAGAGAGAGAGAGAGAGAGAGAGAGAGCACTTTGTGTTATCCAGCCATCCATCCATCCTTTTCTCCATCACTCCCCTCCCCCAGCTCCCATCCAAAGCAGCCAGCGCCTGGTCAGAGTTCAGAGGTCAGAGTCAGCTGGTCAGCTAGATGGGGATAGGAACCCTCACCTCTCACTTTGAGAGGGGTTTCCATTAACTGGTCCTCCTCTATCTACACCCTCTGCTGCTCTGACCTCTAAAGAACCAATGGATGTTTCTCAATGTACCCTCTTCCCTATTTAGTGCAACTTACTTTTATTAACTCAGAGACCGTATTAGGGATAGGGTGCCATTTGGACCCACCACTGCATATACATCTCCACCAGTCCTGAGAGGGACCAAACAGGGAAGTGATGAGGGCAAATGAACATCCCTGATCCAGAATGACAGCAAGACGGAATGGATTTACCTGGAGGTCATGGCAAATTATAGCATTTTTGTCAAGGCAGGAAACGAACATCGTATTTTATGTATTTTGTCCTGATCTGCCGATTACACTGCAAATTCCACTAATATTGCAAACGCGTTGTCTTATCTGAGAGACGATAAAGTTCTCTCAGACAATTATTCATCGTTATGGTTTCTCAGCGTCTCGCTGCTCTTGTCTATGATGTTATTATGATTTCTCCTCAATTATCCATCCAGAATACATTTACTTACAAACATTTTAAATCTACACGTCAAAGGACACAAGATCGTGAACCCATTTTCACTTCCTTTTTAGCGGTCACGTTTCCTGTGACACGATAAGACTGGAGGCTCTAAATTTCGCGCTCAAGACCCCTCTGAGGTGTGAGAACGGGAGCTAGTCGGATTACAGTGCTGTAGTCCCAGTGCCGCCTGTGGCGCGTAAGTTAGTAGCTGAAGTAACTGGGCACTGTGCTGCAGTAGGGCAAACGATTCGTGGCACCCATGCCAAGTGCACTCTTCTGTACAGAGCACTCCGATATGGAGCCCGGTGCGCATTCAATTGGACTTGGTGTTGCAGTGACCGTCATCGTCCCATCTCTCTGAGAGCAACTTAAGTGTTGGTGATGTCGTCCTCGGAGTGGTCAGGGACTGGTCAGGATACATACTGAAGATGGAGGATTATGCTCCGAGCGTTGTTGAACGCCATCGGAGTCGTCTGGTCTGCGACGCTAATGCTAACTGCAAGGTTTGGAGCCGCTCTGGTCTGGCACCAATATGTACTGCAGGGTTGGAGCCGCTCTGGTCGCACCGTATGTACTGCAGGTGAACGCTCTTGGTCTGTATCCACATATGTTACTGCAGGTTCGAGACGTCTGGTTGCAGCCACTATGTAATGCAGGGTTTGGAGACCGTCTGGTCTGGTATCCACTATGTAAAACTCTCTAAAAGTTACATTGAAAGCTTAAACTAAGACGGTAAGGTAGATTGCTGCCTCTCCAGCGGGGACAGAAACATCTGTATGTATTTGAACGCGTGTTGTCTGCACATTAGCCAACGCTGTCAGTTTTACTTAACCGTCTCTATTATTTAAGTCATCAGAAAGCACAACTGCTGCATCGTTGAATGCCTGGCCGTCCCAGGCAGGAAGTCACTACGGAAGATGTCTTAATTGTTACTTTGTGCTTTGTAGAGCACCTACTAATGGTAAAGTCTGGAGTCCTGGGGCGGGGGCAGGGGGGGCGGGGGGGGGAGCTGGAGGCTGTTGCTGCTGCTGGACGGCTGTGTGTGTTGGGCTGGGTCTGGTGGTCTGGGGGCACCTATTGGGCAGGCACTAGACTGGTCTGGGGGTCTGGGTCACCTATTGGGGCACTGCTACTGCGGGTCTGCCTTCTCTCTCCTCCGCTGGTGTCCTCAGATTTCATCAGGTTTCCGCTGGTGTCCTCAGATTCATCAGTCCGCCGCTGTGTCCTCCGAGTGTCAGTCTTCGCTGGTGTTCCTCATGTTATTCAGGTTTCCGCTGGTGTCCTCAGAGTCATCAGCCTCCGTGCGAGTGTCTGTGTGTCTGCGAGGCGAGGCGAGGCCGAGGTCCATATCTGCATTTAAATGTGGTGAAACTTCTGGAGCTGTGTTATGTTCCCTGTTGGTGGTTATAATGGAATGAACGGTGGAAGAAGGAAACCATCAGCACATTCAAACATACATCCATGTCACTTCTGCTGTTTCTTTAGGGGATCTGAAAGCATTGAAGTGCTTAGGGTGGACCGTGCAGCGTTAATCTGAAACGGAATGGAGCATTATGGGGGACGTAACAGATCGGATCCTGCAAGGACTGCGAGCATTATGGGGGACAAATAAGGCATGGTCGAAAGGACTGAAGCATTATGGGGGACTACGCAGTGGATCTGAAAGGAGCTGGCGAGCAATTATGGGGACATACAGCAGGATCTGAAAGATGGAGATTATGGGGACCATACAGCATGGACTGAAAGGACTGGGATTATGGGGACGGTACAGAAGGATTGAAAGGACTGGAGGAGCATTATGGGGGACACACAGCATGGATCTGAAGGACTGGCAGCATGATGGGGGACCGATACAGCATGGACCTGAAGGACAGAGGAGCATTCTGGGGGACCACACGATGATCGAAGCTGGAGCATTA
>NW_019945683.1:52864-55082 GCF_002910315.2 Salvelinus sp. IW2-2015 | reverse complement strand
TATTGTGATGGCTCACTATTTATCTACAATGTAGAAAATAGAAAAATTAAAAAAACCCTGGAATGAGTAGGTGTGTCCATACCTTTGACTGGTACTATATATATACACTGCTCAAAAAAATAACGGGAACACTTAAACAAACACAATGTAACTCCAAGTCAATCACACTTCTGTGAAATCAAACTGTCCACTTAGGAAGCAACACTGATTGACAAAAATTTCACATGCTGTTGTGCAATGGAATAGACAAAAGGTGGAAATAGGCAATTAGCAAGACCCCCATAAAGGAGTGGTTCTGCAGGTGGTGACCACAGACCACTCTCAGTTCCTATGCTTCCTGGCTGATGTTTGGTCACTTTTGAAGCTGGCGGTGCTTTCACTCTAGTGGTAGCATGAGACGGAGTCTACAACCCACACAAGTGGCTCAGTAGTGCAGCTCATCCAGGATGGCACATCAATGCGAGCTGTGGCAAGAAGTTTGCTGTGTCTGTCAGCGTAGTGTCCAGAGCATGGAGCGCTACCAGGAGACAGGCCAGTACATCAGGAGACGTGCGAGGAGGCCGTAGGAGGGCAACAACCAGCAGCAGGACCGCTACCTCCGCCTTTGTGCAAGGAGAGCACTGCCAGAGCCCTGCAAAATGACCTCCAGCAGGCCACAAATGTGCATGTGTCTGCTCAAACGGTCAGAAACGACAGACTCCATGAGGGTGGTATGAGGGCCCGACGTCCACAGGTGGGGTTGTGCTTACAGCCCAACACCGTGCAGGACGTTTGGCATTTGCCAGAGAACACCAAGATTGGCAAATTCGCCACTGGCGCCCTGTGCTCTTCACAGATGAAAGCAGGTTCACACTGAGCACATGTGACAGACGTGACAGAGTCTGGAGACGCCGTGGAGAACGTTCTGCTGCCTGCAAACATCCTCCAGCATGACCGGTTTGGCGGTGGGTCGTCATGGTGTGGGGTGGCATTTCTTTGGGGGGCCGCACAGCCCTCCATGTGCTCGCCAGAGGTAGCCTGACTGCCATTAGTACCGAGATGAGATCCTCAGACCCCTTGTGAGACCATATGCTGGTGCGGTTGGCCCTGGGTTCCTCCTAATGCAAGACAAGTCTAGACCTCATGTGGCGGAGTGTGTCAGCAGTTCCTGCAAGAGGAAGGCATTGATGCTATGGACTGGCCCACCCGTTCCCCGGACCTGAATCCAATTGAGTACATCTGGGACATCATGTCTCGCTCCATCCACCAATGCACGTTGAAATAACACATATGGAATCATGTAGTAACCAAAAAATTGTTAATCTAAATATATTTTAGATTTTAGATTCTTCAAAGTAGCCACCCTTTGCCTTGATGACAGCTCCGCACACGTATATATATATATATATATATATACACAACATGATCAAAATTATGTGGAAACCTGGCTGTTGAACATCTCATTCCAAAATCATCAGCAATAACAGCATTCTCTCTTCTGGTAAGGCTTTCCACTAGATGTTGGAACATTGCTGTGGGGACTTGATTCCATTCAGCCACAAGAGCATTAGTAAGGTTCGGGCACTGATGTTGGGCGATTACGCCTGGCTCGCATTCTGCGTTCCAAGTATTCCAAAGGTGTTCAATGGGGTTAAGGTCAGGGCTCTGTGCAAGACAGTGAAGTTCTTCCACACCAATCTCAACAAATATTTCTGTATGGACCTCGCATTGTGCACGGGGGCATTGTCATGCTGAAACAGGTAAGGGCCTTCCCCAAACTATTGCCACAAAGTTAAACCAATCTAAATATGGTTTATATTTGAGATTCTTCAAAGCAGCCACCATTTRCCTTGATGACAACTTTGGACACTCTTGGCATACTCTCAACCAGCTTCACCTAGAATGCTTTTCCAACAGTCTTGAATGAGATCCCACATATTCTGAGCACTTGTTGGCTGCTTTTCCTTCACTCTGCGGTCAAACTCATCCCAAACCATCTCAATTGGGTTGARGTYGGGTGATTGTGRAGGCCAGGTCATCTGAYGYAGCACTCCATCACTCTCCTWCTTGGTCAAATAGCTCTTACACAGCCTGGAGGTGTGTTTTGGGTCATTGTCCTGTTGAAATACAAATGATAGTCCCACTAAGCCCAAACCAGATGGGATGGCGTATCGCTGCAGAATGCTGTGGTAGCCATGCTGGTTAAGTGTGCCTTGAATTCTAAATAAATCACCGGGAG
>NW_019945683.1:37018-46774 GCF_002910315.2 Salvelinus sp. IW2-2015 | reverse complement strand
TGCACTAGCTTACTTTTACACTCACTAAGGACACTCACTAGCTTACTACAACACTCACTAAGGACACACCTAAACTAAATAAATGGCAAATTAATTCTACGTGAGGTGCACTGTGTCAAAATGATCACGACGCTTTTAGAACAAGGCCTCTGATTGGACGATTCCCCTTCAACGTCTCCACAGGGTTAGCCAACCAGGTCTCAGCCCCCCACCCMCGCCCCCAGAGAAGCTGGGAGAAGCCCCGCCCATGCCTTAACCCTGAACCGTGAGTGGTGAGAAGCCTCTATACAGGTTGAACTGATTCACACCTCTGGGTATGGCCTATTTCCCTGTATAACCCCTGGTGTGAATTGTATTGTGAAGGTATTAGGTTTCAGGCCAGGGCCCACAGAGAAACAGACACATTCTAACAGCCATACACACTTCACAGAGACTGAGTGGACCACCCAACTGAAAACCAAACCAAACAGGACAAAGTCAAGCATGATCATATCAGAAATAGGACAGTTACCATTGCTGCACTGCGCTGGACACACACACAAACACACACTGCACATTCAGCTAGAGACAAACAAGCACACACACACACACACACACACACACACACACACACACACACACACACACACACACACACACACACCACACACACACACACACACACACACACACACACACACACCACACACACACACACACACACACACACACACCACACACACACACACACAAAACAGCCATGAGTTAGCCAGGGATGAAAGGCAGTGGTGACTACTGATGCTCTTCCACCACTGTCCACCAGGGGGCTTCCACCACAGTTCACCAGCCTGGCTTCCACCACAGTTCACCAGGGGGCTTCCACCACAGTTCACCAGCCTGGCTTCCACCACAGTTCACCAGCCTGGCTTCCACCACAGTTCACCAGGCTGCCTTCCACCACAGTTCAGCAGGCTGGCTTCCACCACAGTTCACCAGGCTGGCTTCCACCACAGTTCACCAGGCTGGCTTCCACCACAGTTCACCAGGGGACCTATAGTACAGTAGTAGAGTTAGTCTGATGTGGACTCTGTCATCTTTATCACAGTAACTTCTACATTACAGTAAAACTGACCCTTTTTTATTGAACTAAAGTCACTGTTTTTTTTTCAGCCGTTGTCACAACATTACACTGCAGGGTCAGTAGCTGCTGAAATGGCAACCTATTCCCTACATAGTGCACTGCTTTTCGGTGTCTTAAGGTGCCATTCTGGACGCATACAGTGTGAATATAATGTCTGTCATGTGACTGAAAGCATCCCACCTCTACTGTGTGACCTTTAGTTAACTAGGCATGTCAGTTAWGAACAAATTCTTATTTACAATGACGGCCTACCCCCGACCAAACCGTAACGATRCTGGGCCAATTGTGCACCACCCTATGGGACTCCCAATCACAGCCTGTTGTGATACAGCCTGGAATCGAACCAGGGTCTGTAGTGACACCTCTAGCACTGAGATGCAGTGCCTTAGACCGCTGCGCCACTCCGKAGCCCTAGTCAGTCAGAGCTTAAGGGGAGTTTAAACAGCTCCCAGCTTGCTTCAGCACTGAGGGCAAAAGTCCATGTGATGACCTGTGCTCTGGACAAGATCTCAGCCAGTTGGAACATAGCTATTCACCTGACATTACGCCTCTCAGTGACCTCCAGCACAGAGGCTTGCTGTGCTGACTGACTGACAACCTCTGGTAGGGTCATACACCAGGGGAGAGAGGGGGTGGGGACAGAGAGAGGGAGAGAGAGAGACATGGGGAGGACCTGAAAGATGAGGGACGTGGTGGGGATTGAGAGGGGAGGACAGGCGGGAGGCAAAATGGCAAACTGAACATTACTGGGCWGTTCTGACAGAGTATGACCGCGCTCTTTAGTAATCACCTGGCCTGGAGTTCAAGGTCAAATGTCACAGCCTGACCTCCAGTGTTTAGCCTGTTAGAAAACCCCAAARGGCCCAGAGGATGGACTGACAGATCTAACAGTGGTGTGTGTGTGTGGATCAGGACTCCCGTGGCATGACTAGGGGAATCCTGCAGGCTCTCAGAGACACAAGGAATGAAAGGAAACACACACACTGTCAGTTAGTCTATTTCACCAGCCCAGTTTTATCTACCTCTCAGATCACTCAGCCAAGGAGGGTTGAAAACATGTGTTATGAAATACACTGAAGTATTCAAATTAACACAGTGATTTCAAAAGTAGCCCCAAAATAAATTGTATTTTCAGTCTACAAAGTAATTGACGCGTCATATTATACTGACTAGTCAGTTAATATAATATATATGGACTAGGTTCAGTCTAATATATATTACTGGACTAGTAGTCTACTATATATATGATACTGGACTAGTAGTCTAATATAATATATCTGGACTAGACAGGGTCTATGATATAATATATACTGGACAGTCAGTCTCTAATATAACTATACTGGGCGCTAGTCAGTCTTATAATATATTACTGGACTAAGTCAGTCTATATACGATATAAGTACTGGCTAGTCAGTTCGTACAGACTGAGTCAATATGCCTATATTGTGTGCTGACTGACTGAACCTCTGGTAGGGTCATACAAGGGGAGAGAGGGGTGGGGACAGAGAGAGGAGAGAGAGAGACATGGGAGGACCTGAAAGATGAGGGAGTGGTGGGAGTTGAGAGGGAGAGGACAGGCGGGAGGCAAAATGGCAAACTGAACATTACTGGGCAGTTCTGACAGAGTATGACCGCGCTCTTTAGTAATCACCTGCCTGGAGTTCAAGGTCAAATGTCACAGCCTGACCTCCAGTGTTTAGCCTGTTAGAAAAACCCCAAAAGGCCCAGAGGATGGACTGACAGATCTAACAGTGGTGTGTGTGTGTGGATCCGGACTCCGTGGCATTCGACGTAACTTAGGTCGGTCTTACTATAATATATATGGACTTAGTCATCTACTATAATTATACTCTGGACTGTTCAGTCTACTATAATATATACTGGATCTAGGTCAGTTCTATCTATTAATATATACAGGAATAGGGGACCAGTTAATATAATATAAATACTGGGATTAGTCAGTCTAATATAATATATCGGGACCTGAGACACGTCTAATATAATATATACTGGACAAGTTCAGTCTACTATGATATAGTACTGGACTAGTCAGTCTACTATAATATATACTGGACTGTCAGTCTACTATAATATATACTTGACTAGTCCAGTCTACTATATATATACTGGACTAAGTCAGTCTACTAATGATATTAACTGGGACTAGCGTCTTAATGATAATAATATACTGGGACTAGTCAAGTCTGACTCATAATTATATGGACTAGTGCAGTCTAATATAGTATATATATGGCATGTCGTCTAATATATATATTATTTATGTTGACTAGTCAGTCTACGATAAATATAATACTGACTAGTCTAGTCTACTATTATATTAGCGTCCGGAATTAGTCGTCTAATATAATTATATCACTGGATCCGAGTCTGTCCTACATATATTTACTGCTGGACTAGTGCAGTTTAACCTATAGAGCTGAGTGTTTAGCTTGGACTAGTGCAGTCTCTATAATATCTATTAGAACTAGTCAGTCTACCATAAAGATCTATACTTGGACTAGTCAGGTACATATAATTATACTGGACTAGTCAGTCCGTACCTATATATTAGCTGGGACTAGTCAAGCTCTATTAGTATATATACTCGGACTACGTCAGGCCTACTATAATATATTCTGGATAGTCCATCACTACGATATATATTATCTGGAGAGTCTCGTCTAAATATAAATCTACTTGGAGTAGTCAGTTGTCTACTAAATTATAATAGCGGACTAGGTCCAGCTCTAGCTCATATCATATCTACTGGACTAGTCAGCTCTACTATAATATATACTGGACTAGTCGAGTCTACTCATAATATATAGTGGAATAGTCAGTCTACTATAGATATATACGGACTAGTCAGCTTCTAACTATATATATCATTACTGGACTCAGTCTGTCTATATATAATATATACTTGTCGGACTAGTCAGTCTACTATAATATATACTGGACTAGTCAGTCTACTATAAATAATGATCAACTGGACTAGTCAGTTCCTACTATAATATATACTGGACTAGTCAGTCTACTATATATATACTTGGAACTAGTAGTTATTATAATATATACTGGACTAGTCAGTCTACTATATAATAGTACGTGGGACAGTCAAGTCTAATATAAATATATACTGGACTAGTCAGTCTAGCTAATTAATAATATACTGGGACTAGTCAGTCTACTATAATATATACTGGCCTAGTCAGTCTAGATATAATGTATACACTGGATAGTTCAGTCTAAAGTATAATATAATACTGGACCTGTAGTCTAATCTAATATATAATGACTAGACACGTCCTACTATAGATATATTATGGAACTAGTCAGTCTAATATATATATATCTTGACTAGAAACAGTCTATCTACTATAATATATTAATAACGGACTAGTCAGTCTAATATAATATTACTGGACTAGTAGTCTAATCAATTAATATATTAGGACTAGCCAGTTACTTAATATATATGGACTAGTCAGTCTTACTATCATATTTACTGGACTAGTCCAGTCTAATATAATATATACTTTTGGACTAGTAGTCCTATGATAATATTACTGGACTAGTCAGGTCTATCTAATATATACTGGAAGCTTGTAGTCACCGTCTAAGATATATATATATATTATGACTTGTCAGTTAAACTATATAATTCTGGGACTAGTCAGTCTAAATATATTATAAGTCTGGATTATTTAGTCAGTTTTGTCGCTACTATAATATATACTGGACTAGTTCCAGTTCTAACATACATGCTATATTAGAATATTCTGGGACTAGTCAGGTCTAAGACTATTCATATATAACTGGAAGAATAGTCATCTTACTATAAAATATATACTTGGGACTAGTCAAGTCTATAACAAACTATATATAATACTGGATAGTCCAGTCTACTATATAAACTATATAATATGACTGACTAAGTTCAGGCTACTATAATCATATTACACTTGGACTAGTCAGTCTAAATATAATATATACTCTGACTCTAGTCAGTTCTGATAAAATAAAATACTTACTGGACTGTCAGTCAAACATATGATCATATATACTTAATCTAGGTCAGTCACTATATATATCTGGAAACAGTCAGTCTATACTCATATATAACTATTCGACTAGTCCGCTTTTCTACTAAATATATAATCGGATGGACCCTAGTCAGGCTAACATAACCAACTATAATCAATTACTTTCTGGACTAGGTGTCTAATACTAAAACTAATATATATACTTATTGGATGTCAGTCTCATATACATATAATATACCTCGGACTTAGTCAGTCTAAATATATATTATAACTGGACTAGTCAGAGTTCTAACATAAACTATACATACATATATGGACTTTAGTCAGGTCTATATAACCTATAAATCCCATAATACTGATCTAGTCAGTCTAATTAACTATATATACTACTTGCGACTAGTCCCAGGTCTAAATTTATAATATATACTAACCACTACTGTGACTAGTTCAGTCAGTCTTAACATAATATAATATTACTTTTAAAAATCACTAATAATCATATATTGTGGACTAGTCAGTCTAATATATATATAGATACTGGAACAGTCAGTCAAAACACTATATCATATATAACTGGACAGTCGTCATAACTTATAAAGCACATATATAAGACTTGACTAGTCTCAAGTCATAATATAATGTATACTGGACTAGTTCAGCTATATAATATTTTACTGGATCTAGTTCACGTCTAATATAATATCTACACTGTTGGACTAGACAAGTCTTCTTCATAATACTATATATTCTAGTTGGATGGAACTATCCGTCTAAATATAATATATACTCTGCTGACTAGACGTTCCTAACACATATATACTGGACTTAGTCAGCAGTGCTACATATAGATATAATACTGTAGTCAGGTCTATATACTTATCATATGGACAATCAGCTAACTAAAATAAACATACATTCATATAAATGGACTAGTCCAGTCTAAATAAACTTAAATGATATATGGACTATCAGTCTAATATAATATAACGTTTCTGGACAGTAGTCAGTCTAACTAACAGATAAAAGTAACACTATAAAGAATATACTCTGGATCTTATCGTTCAGATCCTAGTACTATCTAATATATAAACAACTGTGTCTGCGTATCTCTCTCTGGCTAGTCAGTCTAATTATAATATAATAAACTGGACTATTATCAGTCTATAATACGCTATAACGCATATTTATACTGGCTAGTTCGGCCAGTCTCCAATAATAATATATTCTGCGGCTACGTCAGCAGTGTCTAATAATAAAACTTACTATAATTAATATTAACTATAATATAAGATAATTAAGTATGACTTGTTCTTCTACTCGGCTAAGCAGTCTAATATTATCTATTATATCCTATCCGGACTCGTTAGTCCAGTCGTACTATAAAATATATCAACCTGGACTAGTCAGTCTAACTTATCTAGTATAAACTTACTTCTCTATATGGACTCAGTTAGTCAGCTCTACTATAATATAATATTTTTCGGACTAGCTCAGCTCTGCTTAAACTTAATAAATATATAAACTGGACTAGTCATCTACTATATAATTATATAAAACTGGACTCGTCAGTCTAATACTATATATTTATTATGGGACTAGTTCAGTACTAACTATAATATATACTGGACTTATAGTCAGTCTAACTATAATATATACTGGACACTTGTTGTCTGGACTAGTTCAGTCTAACTACTACATATATCACTGGACTAGGTCAGTCTAATATAAATATATACCATTTGACAATAACGGACCTCAGTCAGTCTAATATCAAGATATAAACTCTGGACTATCGTCTATAAACTATAGATATATACTTTGGCTAGGTCAGTCTCTAAGAAAACTAAATACCTATGGAATATATACTGGACTCGCAGTTCTAAATACTTAATATATAACTGGAACTAGTCAATCTATAAAACTATAAATATTAATAATAAACACTCACTGGACTAGTCAGAGGCTTCCTACTATAATTATAACCTGGGGTACTCCTGCAGGCTCTCAAGAGACAAGGAATGAAAAGGCACACCCCTGTCAGTTCGTCTATTTCACCAGCAGTTTTTATCTACTCTCAGATACTCAGCCAAGGAGGGTGTGAACATGTGTTATGAATCCTGAGTATTCAAATTAAACGTGATTTTCAAAGTAGCCCAATAATTTGTATTTTCAGTCTACAAAGTAATACAGCAGGAAGTTCGACCTATGAACAACCCAGAGGTCATAGTGGAGACGAAGACCCAGAGGTCAGTAGTGGAGAGAGAACCAGAGGTTAGTGGAGAGATAACCGAGGTAAGTGGAGAAGACGACCCAGAGGTCAGTAGTGGGAAAGACAACCAGAGGTCATAGTGAGGAAGACGACTCGAAGGTCAGAGTGAGAAGATGACAGAGGTCATAGTGGAGAAGACGACCAGAGGTCATAGTGGAGAAGAGACCAGAGGTATAGTGGAGAAGAAGGACCAGAGGTCATAGTGGAGAAGACGACCAGAGGTCATAGTGGAGAAGCGACCAGAGGTCATAGTGGAGAAGATGACCAGAGGTCATATGGGAAGACGACCAGAGGTCATAGTGGAGAAGATGACCAGAGGTCATAGTGGAGAAGACGAGCAACAGAGGTCATAGTGGAGAAGACGACCAGGAGGTCATAGTGGAGAGTCGCCCCAGAGGTCATAGTGGAGAAGACGAATCAGTGAGTGCCAGAGGTCATAGTGGAGAAGACGACACCGAAGAGAGTCAAGTGGAAAGATAACCAGAGGTCTAGTGGAGAAGACGACCAGAGGTCATAGTGGGAGAGCAACTCAAACAGTTATTGCCCCTAAACTTTCTAGATTAAATATCACAGGCTTATCATTTCATGAGTGTTATTTTAATTTATTTTTATTTTACAATATTTAAATACAACAAAATGTCACCAGGTAACGACTAATGCATTTTGATTGACAACAGCTTATGGTGTTCACTTTTTCATAGATTTTTGTATTACTATATTATAAGCATGGAGCTGAGAACAAACCGCTGGTTGACTTGACAAACAAGACGAAACTGGCAACAGACAACAGAGAATACAGGTATAAATACACGGGGATAATGGGGAAGATGGGCGACACTGGAGATGGGTGGAGACAATCACAAAGACAGGTGAAACAGATCAGGGTGTGACAATAATATATCAGATAAAGGATCTGGTCTGTGGCCTGGGGTGGTCTATAGGTTAAGCTAAATAAGATTTGTAATTAACTGATTTGCCTAGTCAATAAAATAAATAAATAAAAAAGCTCTGCCTTTAAACGCATCAGCTGGAGGATCTTAATTGGTCTATATTACCACAGCAAAATAATCCTGCAGCAACAGGTTGGTCCATACTGTTGCTTGATTGGTGGTTAGGCTATTATAAATGGCCAAAAGTAGTCCTTAAACAAAAGTCAAACAAAAGTACAGTACTGTTATAATTACGGTGTGTTGTGTGGCGTTTTTCAGAGAATTTATGTCCAATCACAAAGCTCCTCTGCATTATCTTGCTGTGCAATAAAATTTGTAGCAACAAGAGTGATCAATATTAAGATCCCATATCTGTAAGTCCAGATTGCTGCCGGACTAGCGATGCAGGCGTTGCATTGCATCAACCAATGGTCCTCTGTGCACATCATCGACTGTGCAGTCACCTTCTATACGAAAAGATTGCGGTCAGAGTGTCATGTATACACAGCAGTGCAATGCAGCATACTGCAGTTTAAAGTGTAGTCTACTGCTCACTATGCGCAAATACTGCAATCCAAATAACACCTTTTTTTTTGCTACAATAATTTTGCAGTGTAACTGCAGTTACAGTGCAGTATATAACTGCAAATCACTGCAGTACAGTTACGGCTTTCAAAATATCCCAGTCGACTGCAGTTGCGCACTATTTTATTAACTGCGTTTCAAATTGCAATCTTTTTGGGGTCAAGATTGCTATTCATATGATTCGGTTCAGCTGATACGTTAATATTTATCCAGACATTGTAAGATCTAGCATGCATACTGCAAGTAGTCAGGCAGGAACTCGACCATTGGCAGCATTTTATACAGGCAGAAAATGTCCACGACATTCCGACCAGGCAGGCTCTCTTCCTGTTCGGTCGCGGCGCTGGCTGGTCGTCGTACCGACGTGCCTATCGCTGCCACTGATTTTCCTTTCCTCCCTCCTTAGGTGTTTATTGGGTTACACCTGTTTTGTGTTTATTCTTTATTAGTTGGCTGTTATAGTCAGCCGGCCGCCCGTCTTCTCTTTGTGCGGGATTGTTAGTTTTGTAAGCTTGGTGTTTGTCGGACGAATACGTGTTTGTGTAATGTTCGAGTTTGTTACTGACTGTTTTCGTTCCCCGTGTCTGGGCAGTTTACGTTGAGCACACCAGTGTCAAGTGGGGTGCCAAAGTTCTCACGTGTTTCATTAAAGGAACATTGTTATTGAAATCCTCTGTTTTTCCTGCGCCTGACTTTCGCACTCCGACACCAGGCAGTCTTACAAGAAAACTTCTCAGCAAAAATAGAGTGATTCTGAAAATATGGATATTTTTTGGTGTCCTGCAGCACGAATTCAAGTACAATTTA
>NW_019945683.1:34215-36993 GCF_002910315.2 Salvelinus sp. IW2-2015 | reverse complement strand
TACAGGCAAGGAGTTAGACCATGAACACCTAACCCAGAGGTCATAGTGGAGAACGACGACCCAGAGGTCATAGTGGAGAAGAGAACCAGAGGTCATAGTGGAGAAGATAACCCAGAGGTCATAGTGGAGAAGACGACTCGGGTGTCCCTGGCAGAGATCCAAGTAAAAAAATTTGAAGTAATTAGAGCAATGCAAGTTCCATTTTTTTTAAACTCCCCATAATCATCATCTCTTAAATTCCTCCAAGAGTTACAGAGAGTTGTAGAGTTGTATAACACTCCCGTACTTGTCACTGTAATATCATAGGAAGTGTAGGACTCTACAATCAACAGGCATCGTTCCACCACTGAGGGCAGTCTCTGCCGGTCCCACGTTTCTGTTCACACTGCTCTACAAACATACTAAACATGGWACCACTTGRACTGTTYGGCGGAAGAAAATSTGTTACACTCCCTGGAGGGTATAGCAAGAAGAAACTTTGGGTAGATTTGGGAGATCCGTTCTTATTTACAGTATTTGCCAAAATTGCCAATAGGAAACATTTKTACAGGGTACATGGTGCAGAGAATCTTAAATGAATATCAACATTCTCTGATATTGTGGAAAACAATTGTGAAGCACAATAACCAGTGAATTACAGAATGCAGGGAACCGAATGCAGTAGACATTAAACAATAATAATAAGGTACAATAATACTGATACAGAACTCAGAACCCATAGTTATGGRTGTAGACTATCGTTGTTGTTTATCATGTACGCCAAAGTGTTCATTTTTCATGATAAATAGCTCATCTCAGTGTGTTTTGTGTAGTATGATGTCAATGTTATCGTATTCCAGTGTGTTTTTGTGTAAAGTATCATGTCAAGGTTCTCAAATCATTTATATTGCACACAAATGTTTGACTAATCAAATCCTAACCACCCAATCAGAACTGTAGAGGAGCAGACCAAACACAAGGGATAACCCAATGGAGGGGCCGGTCATTGGAGTATAGACAGGCAAAGCAGTCATAAATACTGTATACCAGKGGTATATTCCCTAGGAACCAACCAGAACCAAAGCAGTCATGATACTGTACACGAGGGGTATATTCCCTAGGRACCAAMCAGAACCAAACAGAATCAAACATAATAAAATGGAACAAAACGTGGAGGGACCTAYATGAATTTGTCCAATAGAAACTCTSGTTTTTGTTTTGCATACATTTTMTTTTTGGAAAAAACTGTTTCCATTGCAAGTGATTTTGCTTCGGTGCAAAATGTTTTATAATCGTGTCCGACTAACGAATACACCCCTGAATACTGTAATAGGCAATGTGTAATAAACTATATTATGGGGCAAAACTTTCTCAGTGTCTGTCTGTCTGTCTGTCTGTCTGTCTGTCTGTCTGTCTGTCTGTCTGTCTGTCTGTCTGTCTGTCTGTCTGTCTGTGTGTGTGTGTGTGTGTGTGTGCTGTTACTTAGCTCTGTTATGTTAGTGGCTCCCAGGCAGCTGTTCTCAGACCTAATAGTGCAGTAGTTCCCTGACTTCCAAGATGGTGTAGCAGTAGGACGTGTGTGTTTGTCTTTGTCTTATCCCATGTAAACAGCCAGTCTTTTTCGTATATATCTTAATCTCACTTTCTATCTACGAACTAAATATACTTTCCTGCAATCCGCCTCCCCAATGTGGTATTCCTTATACCTGGAACTTCCATCAGGAGCTAGCTAGCTAACTAGCTACTAGTCGTTGTTAGCCACGGCTAGCGGTCTTCACCTTTTTCTCGGTCACCAGCCAGCCAGCCTTAGCTCGGACAACACTTGCCTGTCTGCACAGCGCGATATCAACCCAGAGCATATCGGACTGCTTCTCTCTACCACATCACCGGATTCCTGACGCTCTGGATCATTACACGATGACGCGTTACGCGTGATCATCGCAGCTAGCTAGCTGCAAACGAGTGGCTACTGTTAGCTAATGCCTCTGTCTCGAAGCAAGCACCTGGTAGCCTTGAGCTAGCCTCAAGCTAGGCCCATATACCAGCTAATTCTAGGGCTACAAAACCTCTTTTGCCAATTGGCCTGGACCCTTGATTGTCATCACGGAGCCCCGCCAATCCATCACGACTGGACTGACGACGTGATGGCCTCAACAGGCTATTCTGTTACGATGTCGCCGAAGAACCATCTACTAGCCCCGGCCCGCTAGCTTTTCTGAACCGAGAGACTGGGACCGAGAGACTGAAAAACAGCTTCTATCTCAAGGCCATCAGACTGCTAAACAGCCATCACTAACTCAGAGAGGCTGTTGCCTACATGGAGACCCAATCACTGGCCACTTTAATAAATGGATCACTAGTCACTTTAAACAATACCACTTTAATAATGTTTACATATCTTACATTACTCATATGATATGTATATACTGTATTTTATACCATCTTTTGCACCTTGCCTATGCCGCTCGGCCATCGTTCATCCATATACTTATATGTACATATTCTCATTCACCCCTTTTAGATTTGTGTGTATTCGGTAGTTGTTGTGAAATAGTTAGATTACTTGTTAGATATTACTGCACTGTCGGAACTAGAAGCACAAGGATTTCACTACACTCTCATTAACATCTGCTAATCAAGTGTATGTGACCAATAACATTTGATTTGTTTTGAATATGGTAGTGAGAGGAAGCCCATTGGCGGGCAGTGGGAGAAGATGGAACGAGATGGATTTTGGCCGACTGTGAGGGTGTTGGTGAATGGAAAAAATGCAGAGTCAGGCGCAGGACACAGATATGA
>NW_019945683.1:21643-30822 GCF_002910315.2 Salvelinus sp. IW2-2015 | reverse complement strand
AGTAATAATCCCAAATTTACTCAAAATATAAGTAAAGTTCAACTAACAACACGAACCACGCATGACAAACAATAACGCACAACAACAGAGAGGGAGTCAGAGGGTCTTGCAACTATAGGGGTGCTGTCCGCATTAGCATATTTGTGTCTCCAGAAATTAAACTGCCTCGTGCTAAATTCTTGATCGTACAATATGCATATTATTGTTATTATTGGATAGAAAACACCTTCTAGTTTCTATAGAAGTTGGAATTTTGTTCTCTGAGTGGTACAGAACAATTTCTACAGCACTTTTCATGACAGGGTTCCGATTTTCAGAAATTTTTACCTCTGATCTGGGGTCTGTTTATAAGGCCACAGTGAAATGCTATGAGAAACCGACATTGCCTACGTCTTCTCGGGTGTCTGTACGTCATCAAGTTTTCAATGAGTCGATGGGACGTTCACGCGCCATTATAAATGACAAAAATGTACAGAGACCGTCCTTTCTCAACTTGCGCCTCAAGCAGTGAAGGCCATCGGACCTGCCTCGTCTCAAATCGTTTTCTAACCAGCATATTCTCCGTCATGTTTTCAGTCGTTATAGTTGTTAAAAACATTCATAATGTAGTTAATTGAGCCTTTATATCAATTTATATCCGTTAGTGCGATTTTGAGGAATTTCTTTTGTTGTGCGTTCTGAAAGTTTGGACACGTTTTTAGGGGATCCGGTCGTTGGTGGTGGACATTTCGAAGGACAGAGGGACATCTATCGACCAAGACGTTTATAACATAGAAAGGATACATTGCCCCAAGAATATGATGGAAGAACAGCTCAAAGTAAGCAATATTTAATATGATAAACCGTGTTTCTGTCGAATATTTTAAACGCATAATTCGCCATTTTGTTTGGGCTATGCTTCACTTGCAAACCCTGTATTGAAAGTAAGGAATTTTAAAAATGTAAATCCCGGGTTGCATTAAGAAACTAATTTGTCTTTCGTTGCTGTCAACCTGTATTTTTAGTCAAGTTATATGATTAGCTTTCAATTAAACTAGATCACTCTGATAGATGAGTCAGACATATTGAGGCTTGATTTCCTAGTTTTTGTATTGGTTAACCACGGTTTTGTATGGCTAAATGTGCACCTTTCGAACAAACTGTATATGTATATTGTAAATGATGTTACGGAGTGTACATCGGAAAGAATTCTGAGAAGGTTAGTGAAAAAATTAATATATTTTGGCGGTGATTACGTTATAACGCTCTTTGGGTGGACTGTGCTCTGGTAATGGTGGGTTTGTTGTGTGTGTGGAAGTGTTATTACTTTGCAGGAATGTGTAACATTTACTGTATCAGAAGCTGTTAACTTTCTCAGTTGTTAACTGGTAACTGGTAACTTTCTCCGTTGTTAACTGGTACCTGGTAACTTTCTCAGTTGTTAATTGTTGTTAATTAATAACTGTTGTTACCAGTTACCAACTGAGAAAGTTACCAGTTACCAGTTAACAACTGAGAAGGTTACCAGTTAAAACCTGACAAAACGGATGGCACTGTGATAGACTACATCCAATTTGCTGAGTAGAGTAGTGGAGGCTATTTTGTAAATGACATCGCTGAAGTCAAGGATTGGTAGGAGGGTCAGTTTTACGAGGGTATGTTTGGCAGCATGAGCGAAGGAGGCTTTGTTGCGAAATAGGAAGCCAATTCTAGATTTAACTTAATGTGCTTAATGATGCTTAATGATGCTTAATGTGAGTCTGGAAGGAAAGTTTACAGAGTCTAACCAGAAACCTAGGTATTTGTAGTTGTCCATATATTCTAAGTCAGAAGCGTCCAGAGTGGTAATGGTACACGGGTGGGCGGGTGCAGGCAGCAATCGGTTGAAGAGCATGCATTTAATTTTACTTGCATTTAAGAGCAGTTGGAGGCCACGGAAGGAGTGTTGTATGGCATTGAAGCTCGTCTGGAGGTTTGTTAACACAGTATCCAAAGAAGGGCCTGAAGTATACAGAATGGTGTCGTCTGCATAGAGGTGGATCACAGAATAGCCATCAGCAAGAGCGACATCATTGATGTATACAGAGAAAAGAGTCAGCCTAAGAATTGAACCCTGTGGCACCCCCATAGAGACTGCCAGAGGTCCAGACAACAGGACCTCTGATTTGACACACTGAACTCTATCAGAGAAGTAGTTGGTGAACCAGGCGAGGCAGTCATTTGAGAAACCAAGGCTGTTGAGTCTGCCGATAAGAATGCAGTGATTGACAGAGTCGAAAGCCTTGGCCAGGTTGATGAAGACGGCTGCACAGTACTGTCTTTTATTGGTGGTGGCTATGACATCGTTTAGGACCTTGAGTGTGGCTGAGGTGCACCCATGACCCGCTCGGAAACCAGATTGCATAGCAGAGAAGGTGTGGTGGGATTCGAAATGGTTGGTAATCTGTTTGTTAACTTGGCTTTCGAAGACTTTAGAAAGGCAGGGTAGGATAGATATAGGTCTGTAGCAGTTTGGGTCTAGAGTGTCTCTCCCTTTGAAGATGAGGATGACTACGGCCGCTTTCCAATCTTTAGGGATCTCAGACGATACGAAAGAGAGGTTGCACAGGCTAGTAATAAGGGTTACAACAATTTTGACAGATAATTTTAGAAAGAGAGGGTCCAGATTGTCTAGCCCGGCTGATTTGTATGGGTACAGATTTCGCAGCTCTTTCAGAACATCAGCTATCTGGATTTGGGTGAAGGAGAAATGGGGGAGGCTTGGCCAAGTTGCTGTGGGGGGGGCAGAGCTTTTGACCGGAGTAGGGGTGGCCAGGTGGAAAGCATTATTGATTATCGTAGATATAGCGGTGGTGACAGTGTTTCCTATCCTCAGTGCAGTGGGCAGCTGGGAGGAGGTGCTCTTATTCTCCATGGACTTTACAGTGTCCCAGAACTTTATTGAGTTTGTGCTACAGGATGCAAATGTCTGTTTGAAAAAGCTAGCCGTTGCTCTCCTAACTGACTGTGTATATTGGTTCCTAACTTCCCTGAAAGTTGCATATTGCGGGGGCTATTTGATGCTAATGCAGTACGCAACAGGATGTTTTTGTGCTGGTCAAGGGCAGTCAGGTCTGGAGTGAACAAAGGGCTATATCTGTTCTTAGTTCAACATTTTTGGAATGGGGCATGCTTATTTAAGATGGTGAGGAAAGCACTTTTTAAGAATAACCAGGCATCCTCTACTGACGGAATGAGGTCAATATCCTTCCAGGATACCCGGGCCAGGTCGATTAGAAAGGCCTGCTCGCTGAAGTTTTTTAGGGAGTGTTTGACAGTGATGAGAGGTGGTCATTTGACCGCGGACCAATTACAGATGCAGGCAATGAGGTAGTGATCACTGAGATCCTGGTTGAAGACAGCAGAGGTGTATATAGAGGGCAGGTTGGTCAAGATGATATCTATGAGAGTGCCCGTGTTAACGGATTTAGGGTTGTACCTGGTAGGTTCCTTGATAATTTGTTTGAGATTGAGGGCATCTAGCTTAGATTGTAGGATGGCCGGGGTGTTAAGCATGTCCCAGTTTAGGTCACCTAACAGTACAAACTCTGAAGATAAATGGTGGGCAATTAATTCACATATGGTGTCCAGCTGGGTGCTGAGGGGGGTCTATAACAAGTGGCAACAGTGAGAGATTTATTTCTGGAAAGGTGGATTTTTAGAAGTAGAAGCTCGAACTGTTTGGGCACAGACCTGGATAGTGTGACAGAACTCTGCAGGCTATCTCTGCAGTAGATTGCAACTCCAACCCCTTTGGCAGTTCTATCTCGGTGGAAAATGTTGTAGTTGGGGTTGGAAATGTAAGACTTTTTTGTGGCCTTCCTAAGCCAGGATTCAGACACGGCTTTGACATCAGGCTTGGCGGAGTGTGCTAAAGCAGAGAATAAAACAGATTTAGGGAGGATGCTTCTGATGTTAACATGCATGAAACCAAGGCTTTTACGGTTACAGAAGTCAACAAAAGATTGCACCTGGGGAATAGGAGTGGAACTAGGGGCTACAGGGCTTGGGTTAACCTCTACATCACCAAAGGAACAGAGGAGTAGAATAAGGGTACGGCTAAAGGCTATAAGAACTGGTCGTTTAGTGCTTTGGGGACAGAGAATAAAAGGAGAAGATTTCTGGGCGTGGAAGCGTAGATTCAGGGCACAATGTACAGAAAATGGTATGGTAGGATGTGAGTACAGTGGAGGTAAACCTAGGCGTTGAATGACGATGAGAGAGGTTTCATCTCTGGAGGCACCAGTTAGCCAGGTGTGGTCTCCGCATGTGTGTGGGGTGGGATGAAAGAGCTATCTAAGGCAGTTTGAGCGCGACTGAGGGGGCATCGGCTGTGTAGCTGAGTGATCATCGGGTCAAAAGTGCAGCAATAGGTGAGTCAGGGTGCCCTTCTGTAGTCACTACTACGCTAGGGGAGCAGGGGACACAGTGTTCAGAAAAGCTAGCGGGCCGGGGCTAGTAGATGGTTCTTCGGCGACATCGTAACAGAATAGCCTGTTGAGACCACATCGGGTGATCACGTCGTCAGTCCAGTCGTGATGGATCAGCGGGGCTCCGTGATGACAATAAAGGGTCCAGGCCAATTGGCAAAAGAGGTTTTGTAGCCCTAGAATTAGCTGGTATATGGGCCTAGCTTGAGGCTAGCTCAAGGCTACCAGGTGCTTGCTTCGGGACAGAGGCGTTAGCTAACAGTAGCCACTCGTTTGCAGCTAGCTAGCTGCGATGATCCGGTGTAATGATCCAGAGCGGCAGGAATCCGGTGATGTGGTAGAGAGAAGCAGTCCGATATGCTCTGAGTTGATATCGCGCTGTGCAGACAGGCAGGTGTTGTTCGAGCTAAGGCTGGCTGGCTGGTGACCGAGAAAAAGGTGAAGACCGCTAGCCGTGGCTAACAACGACTAGTAGCTAGTTAGCTAGCTAGCTCCGGATGGAAGTTCCAGGTATAAGGAATACCACATTGGGTGAGGCGGGTTGCAGGAAAGTATATTTAGTTCGTAGATAGAAAGTGAGATTATGATATATACGAAAAAGACTGGCTGTTTACACGGGATAAGACAAAGACAAACACACACGTCCTACTTCTACGTCATCTTGGAAGTCAGGGAACTACTGCACTATTAGGTCTGAGAACAGCTGCCTGGGNGCTTAATACCATCAACAAACACGCCAATGACTGTTCTGGACGGATGCGAAAGTAGCACTACTCTAAAACAAACCCTTAACATCTACTACAGGGCAGCAGCCATCTATCTAAATAGAAATTTTACAGACGCCATTTTTCAATAAAGACTATTATTTGTTATCAGAATTCAGTTACTTTCAGAAAAAAAAGTCTGATTCACTGAGGAAAAACTGAAATGAAAGTGTAAAGTTTGAGGTGAAAATCGGGACTTTTTTTACTCTGCGCCTGGCCCTTTCTCCCTTTCCAGGGTCATCTCTCTGGTCCTTCTCCTCCCCGCTCCTCTTCCAGTCATGTGAGAGATTGGCAGGATAATCATACCCGAAAATACTGGACAAATGTATAAACACAACATGCAGCAATCTCAAAGATTTTACAGTTCATGAGGAAATCAGTTCATTTAAATAAATGTGTTAGGCCCTAATCTATGGATTTCACATGAATGGGAATACAGATATGCATCTGTTGGTCTCAGAAACCTTAAAAAGATAAAAAGCAGGGGCGTGGATCAGAAAACCAGTCCGTATCTGGTGTGACCACCATTTGCCTCATGCAGCGCAACACATCTCCTTCACATAGAGTTGATCAGGCTGTTGATTGTGGCCTGTGGAATGTTGTCCCACTCCTCTTCAATGGCTGTGTAAAGTTGCCGGATATTGTCGGGAACTGGAACACGCTGTCGTACACGTCGATCAAGAGCATCCCAAACATGGTCAATGGGTGACATGTCTGGTGAGTACTGTATGCAGGCCAGGGATGAACTGGAACATGTTCAGCTTACAGGAATTTCTTGTGACATGGGGCTGTGCATTATCATGCTGAAATATGAGGTGATGGCGGCGGATGAATGGTACGACAATTGGCCTCAGGATCTYGTCACAGTATCTCTGTGCATTCAAATTGCTATCAAGAGAGGTTTGCTATCAAGAAAATTAAACTGTGTTCATTGTCCGTAGCTTATGACTGCTAATACCATAACCCCACCGCCACCATGGGGCACTCTGTTCACAACAATGACATCAGCAAACCTCTCGCCCACACAACACCATACGGTCTGCCATCTATCCAGTACAGTTGAAACCGGGATTAATCCGTGAAGAGCACACTTCTCCAGCGTGACAGTGGCCATCGAAGGTGAGCATTTGCCCTCTGAATTCGGTCACGACGTCGAACTGCAGTCAGGTGAAGACCCTGGTGAGGACGACAAGCACGCAGGTGAGCTTCCCTGAGACGGTTTCTGACAGTTTGTGCAGAAATTCTTCAGTTGTGCAAACCCACAGTTTCAWCARCTGTCAGGGTGGCTGGTCTCAGATKATCTTGCAGTAGAAGAAGCCRGATGTGGAGGTCCTCTGCTGGCGTGGTTACACGTGGTCTGCGGTTGTGAGGCCGGTTGGATATACTGCCAAATTCTCTAAAACGACATTGGAGGCGGCTTAMAGTAGAGRAATAAAAATTAAATGATCTGGCAATAGTGCTGGTGGACATTCMTGCAGTCAGCATGACGRTTGCATRCAGTTGTGTAACAAAACTGCACATTTTAGAGTGGYCATTTATTGTCCMCAGCACAAGGTGCATCTGTGTAATGGCCATGCTGTTTAATCAGCTTCTTGATATGCCACACCTGTCAGGTGGATGGATTATCTTGGCAAAGGAGAAATGCACACAACATTTGAGAGAAATAAGCTTATTGTGCGTATAGAACATGACTGAGAACATGACATATTTTATTTCTGCTCATGAAACATGGGACCAACACTTTACATGTTACGTTTATATTTGTGTTCAGTGTAAGAAGAAATATTGAAAGCAGCCATGCCCACNCGTCGGGCCGAGGTAAACACCTTTTAATGGCATAAAACCAGGTTTGTTTTGGACCATCTGTCGGTTCCATTGTGTTCCTGCGTCTCTTTAGAGGCCGTGGTTGACAGCTGATCTATGTACGGTACAAAGTGCCATGCCGGGTCCCGGTGACCTGCGCTGTCTCTCTGTCTTCATTCTTCTTCTCCTCCTCTTCCCTCCATCTCTGTTCCTTTACTATCTTTTCTTCCTTTGTTGTTGTTTTTGGTGCACGGAACATTCCGTCATAGCATTGTTTTTGGTGCACGGAACATTCCGTCATATTATTGTTTTTGGTGCACGGAACATTCCGTCATATCATTGTTTTTGGTGCACGGAACATTCCGTCATATTATTGTTTTTGGTGCACGGAACATTCCGTCTCTGTCTTCATTCTTCTCCTCCTCCTCTTCCCTCCATCTCTGTTTCTCTGTCTTCATTCTTCTCCTCCTCCTCTTCCCTCCATCTCTGTTTCTCATTGTTTTTGGTGCACGGAACATTCCGTCATATCATAGCGTAATCGCATGCATCCTCAATGGCATGTAGCCATCCTGCTTGGGCCATTTGCATCAAAGGGTGGAACTGGGTGTCCTTTTCTGTTTGAAAGGTTAGCAAAAGTGTGCCAGGATATGTTGAATATTCCGTCATATCAAGATGGCGCCGACAGAGATGGTGGCCTCGCTTCGAGTCCTTAGGAAACTATGTAGTATTTTGTTTTTATGTATTATTTCTACATTGTTACCCCAGGAAATCTTAAGTCTTATTACACACAGCTGGGAAGAACTATTGGATATAAGAGCGACGTCAACTTACCAACATTACGACCAGGAATACGACTTTCCTGAAGCGGATCCTCTGTTTGGACCACCACCCAGGACAATGGATCTAGTCCCAGAAGCCGGAGACGGAGCGACCTCCTGGTCAGGCGCCATAGATGTGCACATCGCCCACCACTCCCGGGTATACTACTCGCTAATGTCCTGTCTCTTGACAACAAGGTAGACGAAATTCGAGCAAGGGTTGCCTTCCAGAGAGACATCAGAGATTGTAACATCCTCTGTTGCACGGAAACATGGTTCTCTCGGGATATGTTGTTGGAATCGATCCAGCCACCGGGCTTCTCCATGCATCACTCCGACAGAGATAAACACCTCTCTGGAAAGAGGAAGGGCAGGGGTGTATACTTCATGACTAACGACTCATGGTGTAATCATAACATACAGGAGCTCAAGTCCATCTGCTCACCCGACATAGAATTCCTTACAATCAAATGCCGGCCATATTACCTCCCAAGAGAATTCTCGTCAGTTATCGTCACAGCCGTGTACATTCCTCATCAAGCAGACACCACGACGGCCCTCAAGGAACTTCACTGGACTCTATGTCAACTGGAAACCATATATCCGGAGGGTACATTTATTGTAGCTGGGGATTTTAACAAAGCAAATTTGAGGACAAGGCTACCTAAATTCTATCAGCATATTGATTGTAGTACTCGCGGGGGTAATACACTCGATCACTGCTACTCTAACTTCTGCGATGCATACAAAGCCCTCTCCTGACCTCCGTTCGGCAAATCCGACCACGACGCCATCTTGCTCCTACCATCTTATAGGCAGAAACTCAAACAGCATGTACCAATGACAAGAACCATTCAACGCTGGTCTGACCAATCGGAATCGACATTTCAAGATTGTTTTCATCACACGGACTAGGATATGTTCCGGTCAGCCTCAGAGAACAACGTCGATCTATACGCTGACTCGGTGAGTGAATTTATTAGGAAATGCATTGAAGATATTGTACCCACTGTGACTATTAAAACCTACCCTAACCAGAAACCGTGGATGGATGGCGGCATTTGCGCAAAACTGAAAGCACGAACCACCACATTTAACTATGGAAAGAGGACTGGGAATATGGCTGAATATAAACCGTGTAGTTATTCCCTCCGCAAGGCAATCAAACAAGCAAAATGCCGGTACAGAGACAAAGTGGAGCCGCAATTCAAAGGCTCAGACTTGAGACATATGTGGCAGGGTTTACAGGCAATCACGGACTACAAAAAGATAACCAGCCACATCACGGACACCGACGTCACGCTTCCAAACAAACTAAACACCTTCTTTGCCTGCTTTGAGGATAA
>NW_019945683.1:14042-21618 GCF_002910315.2 Salvelinus sp. IW2-2015 | reverse complement strand
TTACAGTGCCAACATCGCGGCCCGCTAAACAAGGACTGCCCCCCCCCCCTCCTCTCTCTGTGGGCCGACGTAAGTAAACATTTAAAAGTTTAACCCTCGCAAGGCTGCTGGCCCAGACGTCATCCCTAGCCAGCGTCCTAGAGCATATGCAGACCAGCTGGCTGGTGTGTTTACGGACATATTCAATCGCCCCCTATCCCAGTCTGCTGTCCCCATGCTTCAGATGGTGACTATTGTTCCTGCACCCAAGAAGGCAAGATAACTGAACTAAATGACTACCTCGTAGCACTCACTTCTGTCATCATGAAGTGCTTTGAGAGACTAGTTATCAGAAGCTAGTCAAGGATCATATCACCTCCACCTCCACAACAGGGTCAACAGACGATACAATCGCCATCACACTGCCCTATCCCACTTGGACAGAGGAATACCTATGCAAGAATGCTGTTCATTGAATACAGCTCAGCATTCAACACCATAGTACCTCCAAGCTCATCATCAAGCTGGAGTCCCTGGGTCTCAACCCCTCCCTGTGCAATTGGATCCTGGACTTTCTGACGGACCGCCCCCAGGTGGTGAAGGTAGGAAACAACATCTCCACCCCGCTGATCCTCAACACTGGGGCCCCACAAGCGTGCTCAGCCTCTTCTCCTTCCAGAAGGCAAGGTCAGGACAGGTGCATCAAAGCTGGGACCGAGAGACTGAAGAACAGCTTCCATCTCAAGGCCATCAGACTGCTAAACAGCCATCACTAACTCAGAGAGGCTGTTGCCTACACTGGAGACCCAATCACTGGCCACTTAAACAAATGGATCACTAGTCACTTTAAACAATGCCACTTTAAAAATGTTTACGTATCTTACATTACTCATATCATATGTATATACTGTATTTTATACCATCTATTGCACCTTGCCTATGCCGCTCGACCATCGCTCATCCATATTCTCATTCACCCCTTTAGATTGTGTGTATTAGGTAGTTGTTGGGGAATTGTTAGATTACTTGTTAAGATATTACTGCCTGTCGGAACTAGAAGCACAAGGATTTCGGCTACACTCTCATTAACATCTGCTAATCAAGTGTATGTGACCAATAGCATTAGATTTTTTTTTTTATATGGTAGTGAGAGGAAGCCCATTGGCGGACAGTGGAGAAGATGGAACGAGATGGATTTTGGCCGACTGTGAGGGTGTTGGTGAATGGAAAAAATGCAGAGTCAGGCGCAGGACACAGATATGAGTAATAATCCCAAATTTACTCAAAATATAAGTAAAGTTCCAACTAACAACACAAACCCACATGACAAACAGTAACGCACAAAACAGAGAGGGAAGGTCAGAGGGTTAATTAAATAAGGAACATAATTAATGGAATGGAAACCAGGTGTGTATGATGAAGACAAAACAAAACGAAAATTGAAAACTGGATCCGTGGCGACTAGAGAGCCGTGACGTCGACCGCCGAACGCCGCCAGAACAAGGAGAGGGACCAATTTCGTCCGAAGTCGTGACCACCGACATTCTGTAAATCTTCTCATCAATTAAACCATTTGATCTTCAATATAGTGTTTATGTTCCCAAAACTAGAATCCGTTTATGAACACAACGGACAAAGTTTTGTAGACTTTACCCTTTGCAAATGTTGTTTTAAAAATCGCAATGTTTAGAAGGAGTGCATAGGTGAATTGAGTTATTGCACACACTCAGTTCACAGAGTAGGCGTTCCCTAATGGAAATATGCAGATGCATAATAGAATGCGCCAATAGGATATCGCTAGCCACGACTAGAGGAGAATTGGCTAAGCCATCCTGTGAGAAGATGCTGGAATAGGCTAAATCTTTGCTAATCGCTAATGTTAGCACCTGCTAAATGGTTGGAGTCTTCAGAGGTCGTCGACAACATTATGCTTTAATACCATCAACAAAACACGCCAATGACTGTTCTGGACGGCATGCGAAAGCTAGTACTACTCTAAAACAAACCCTTAACATCTACTACAGCGGCAGCAAGCCATCTATTCTAAATAGAAATTTTACAGACGCATTTTTCAATAAAGACTATATTGTTTATCAGAATTCAGTTACTTTCAGAAAAAAAAGTCTGATTCACTGAGGAAAAACTGAAATGAAAGTGTAAAGTTTGAGGTGAAAAAATCGGACTTTTTTTTACTCTGCCTGGCCCTTTCTCCCTTTCCAGGTCATTCTTCCTGGTCCTTTCTCCTCCCCGCTCCTCTTCCAGTCATGTGAGAGAAGTCAGGAATGGCAGGTGAATAATCATTACCCGAATATACTGGACAAATATATAACACAACATGCCAAGCAATTTCAAAGATTTTACTGAGTTACAGTTCATATAAGGAAATCAGGTCATTTAAATAAATTCATTAGGCTCTAATCTACTGGGATTTCACATGACTGGGATAACAGATATGCATCTGTGGTCTCAGAAACCTTAAAAGATAAAAAGTAGGGGTGTGATCAGAAAACCAGTCCCGTATCTGGTTGTGACCCCCATTTGCCTCATGCAGCCGCCAACACATCTCCTTCGCATAGAGTTGATCAGGCTGTTGATGATGGCCTGTCGGAATGTTTGTCCCATGTTGTGTGAAGTTGCCGGATTTGTCGGAACTGGAACACGCTGTCGTACACGTCGATCAAGAGCATCCCAAACATGGTCAATGGTGACATGTCTTGTGGACTACTGTATGCAGGCCAGGGATGAACTGGGAAATGTTCAGCTTCCAGGAATTCTTGTGACATGGGGCTGATGCATATTCATGCTGAAATATGAGGTGATGGCGGCAGATGAATGGCTACGACAATTGGCCTCAGGATCTCGTCACAGTATCTCTGTGCATTCCAAATTGAATTCAAGAAAATTAAACTGTGTTCGTTCTGTCCGTAGCTTATGCCCGCCCCATACCATAAACCCACCGCCACCATGGGGCACTCTTGTTCACAAACAATGACATCAGCAAAACCTCTCGCCCACACAACGCCATACGGTCTGCCATCTATCCAGTACAGTTAAACCGGATTAATCCGTGAAGAGCACACTTCCCAGCGTCATGGCATCTAAGGTGAGCATTGCCCTCGATGGTACGACGATCGAACTGCAGTCAGGTGAAACCTGGTGAGGACGACAATGCACGCAGGTAGCTTCCCTGAGGACGGTTTCTGACAGTTTACTTCTATACATATCGGCTCACGATTCGTCAACGAGCCAGTCAAGTTGACTGAACGTACACATATGTAAGAACGACACAGCGCACGTTTCGTGCAGCCTGATCCCATGAACTATTCGACAGATAGTATACACGTGCAGAAATTCTTCAGTTTGCAAACCCACAGTTTCAACAACTTCGGGGGCTAGGTCTCAGATGAATCTTGCAGTAGAGAGACCAATTGGGGTCTCTGCTGCGTGGTTACATCCCTGGTCTGTCGGTGTGAGGCCGTTGGATATCTGCCAAAATTCCTCTAAACGACATTGGAGGCGCTTAAAGTAGAGGAAAAAAATTAATTGAAGTCTGGCAATATGCTGTGGGACAATTCCTGCAGTCAGCATACGGTTGCATGCAGTTGGTGTAACAAACCGGCAACATTTTAGATGGTTCATTTATTTGTCCCCAGCCAAGGTTGCATCTGTGTAATGCGCCATTGCTGTTTAATCAGCTTTTTATTATGCCCACCTTTGTCAGGTGGATGGAATTTTTCTTTGGCAAAGGAGAAATGCACACAAAACATTTGAGAGAAATTAAGCTTATTGTGCGTATATAGAAACATGACTGAGAACATGACAATATTTTATTTTCTGCTCATTGAAACATGGGACCAACACTTTTACATGTTTACTTTATATTTGTGTTTCATTGTAAGAAGAAAATATTGAAAGCAGCCATGCCCACCACCGGTCCCCCCCCCCGAGCTTACGTTTCCCTAAAAATGAACATAAGCACACTTAGTATCCATCAGGCTTTTCACAACCTTTATATTCCTCCTCTTGCTCTTCTCCCTCTCTGTTCCGCTTCTCTCCTCTTCTACTCCTCTTCTCTTGCTCCTCTTCTCTCACTCTCCTGCTCCTCTTCTCTGTCTCTTCTCTCTCCTCTCTTGCCTTCCTCTCTTCTCCTCTCTGCTCCTCTTTCTTCTCTCTTGCTCCTCTTCTCTTCCTCTCTGCTCCTCTTCTCTCCTTCTCTGCTCCTTCTTCTTCTCCTCTCTGCTCATCTCTTCCTCTTGCCTGCCATCTTCTCCTCTCTCTGCTCTTCTTTCCTCTCCTCTCTGCTCCTCTTTCTCACCTCTCTCGCCCCCTCTTCTCCCTCCTCTGCTCTCTTTCTCTCTTCCTCTGCCCCTCTTCTCTCCTCTCTGCTCCTTTCTTCTCTCCTCTCTGCTCCTCTCCTCTCTGCTCTTCTTTCTCTTCCTCTCTTGCTCCTCTTCTCTCCCCTCTGCTCCTCTTCTCTCCTCTCTGCTCCTCTATTCTCTCTCTCTGCTCCTCTTCTCTCTCTCTTGCTCCTTCTTCTCTGCTCCTCTTCTCTCCTCCTTCTTGCTCCTCTTCTCTGCCTCTCTGCTCCTCTTCCTCTCCTCTCTGCTCCTCTTCTCTCCTCTTGCTTCCTCTCTTCTCCTCTCTGCTCCTCTTCTCTCCTCCTTCTCTTCTTCTCTCTTCTCTGCTCCTCTCTCTCCTCTCTGCCCCTCTTCTTCTCCTCTCTGCTCTCTTCTCTCCTCTCATGCTCTCTCTCTCTTCTCTGTTCCCCTCTTCTCTTCCTCCTCTGCCTCCTCTTTCTCTCTTTTGCTCCTCTCCGCTCTGCTTCTTCTTCTCCTCCTCTCTGCTTCCTCTTCTCTCCCTCTCTGCTCCTCTTCTCTCATCTCTGACTCTCTTCCTCTCCTCTCTTACTCCTCTTCTCTCCGTCTCTGCTCCTCTTCTCTCCTCTGCTCTTCTTCTCTCCTCTCTGCTTCTTCTTCTCTCCTCTCTGCTCCTCTCCTCTCTACTATTCTCCTCTCCTCTCTGCTCCTCTCTCTCCTTCTCCTCTCTGGCTCCTCTTTCTCTCCTTCTTGCTTCCCTCCTCTCTTACTCCCTTCTCTTTCCTCTCCTCTTCTCTCCTCTCTACTCCTCTTTTCTCTCTCTGCTCCTCTCCCTCTCTACTTATTTCTCTTCTCCCTCTCTGCTCCTCTTGCTCTCCTCTTCGCTCTGCTCCTCTTCTCTCCTCTCTGCTCCTCTCCTCTCTTAAACTCTTCTCTCTCCTCTCCTTTTCTCTCCTCTCTACTCCTCTCTCTTCCTCGCTTGCTCCTCTCCTTCTTACTATTCTCCTCTTCTCTCTGCTCCTCTCCTCCTCTACTCCTGCTTCTCTCGCTCTCTGCTCCTTCTTCCTCCTCTCTGCTCCTCTCCTCTCTTGCTCTTCTTCTCTCCCTCTCTGCCTCCTCTTCTTCTCCTGCTCTGTTTCCTCTTTCTCCTCTCTGCTCCTCTTCTCCCTCTCTGCCTCTTCTTCTCTCCTCTCTGCTCCTACTTCTCTGTCTCCTCTTTCTCTCCTCCTCTCGCTCCCTTCCCCCCCTCCTCTTCTCTCCTTCTGCATCTCTCCAAAGTGTTAACCCTCGCAAGGCTGCTGGCCCAGACGTCATCCCTAGCCACGTCCTCAGAGCATATGCAGACCAGCTGGCTGGTGTGTTTACGGACATATTCAATCGCCCCCTATCCCAGTCTGCTGTCCCACATGCTTCAAGATGGTGACTATTGTTCCTGCACCCAAGAAGGCAAAGATAACTGAACTAAATGACTACCTCGTAGCACTCACTTCTGTCATCATGAAGTGCTTTGAGAGACTAGTTATCAGAAGCTAGTCAAGGATCATATCACCTCCACCTCCACAACAGGTCAACAGACGATACAATCGCCATCACACTGCCCTATCCCACTTGGACAAGAGGAATACCTATGCAAGAATGCTGTTCATTGAATACAGCTCAGCATTCAACACCATAGTACCCTCCAAGCTCATCATCAAGCTGGAGTCCCTGGGTCTCAACCCCTCCCTGTGCAATTGGATCCTGGACTTTCTGACGGACCGCCCCCAGGTGGTGAAGGTAGGAAACAACATCTCCACCCCGCTGATCCTCAACACTGGGGCCCCACAAGCGTGCTCAGCCTCTTCCCTTCCAGAAGGCAAGGTCAGGACAGGTGCATCAAAGCTGGGACCGAGAGACTGAAGAACAGCTTCCATCTCAAGGCCATCAGACTGCTAAACAGCCATCACTAACTCAGAGAGGCTGTTGCCTACATGGAGACCCAATCACTGGCCACTTAAACAAATGGATCACTAGTCACTTTAAACAATGCCACTTTAAAAATGTTTACGTATCTTACATTACTCATATCATATGTATATACTGTATTTTATACCATCTATTGCACCTTGCCTATGCCGCTCGACCATCGCTCATCCATATTCTCATTCACCCCTTTAGATTTGTGTGTATTAGGTAGTTGTTGGGGAATTGTTAGATTACTTGTTAGATATTACTGCACTGTCGGAACTAGAAGCACAAGGATTTCGCTACACTCTCATTAACATCTGCTAATCAAGTGTATGTGACCAATAGCATTAGATTTTTTTTTTTATATGGTAGTGAGAGGAAGCCCATTGGCGGACAGTGGGAGAAGATGGAACGAGATGGATTTTGGCCGACTGTGAGGGTGTTGGTGAATGGAAAAAATGCAGAGTCAGGCGCAGGACACAGATATGAGTAATAATCCCAAATTTACTCAAAATATAAGTAAAGTTCCAACTAACAACACAAACCCACATGACAAACAGTAACGCACAAAACAGAGAGGGAAGTCAGAGGGTTAATTAAATAAGGAACATAATTAATGGAATGGAAACCAGGTGTGTATGATGAAGACAAAACAAAACGAAAATGAAACATGGATCGGTGGCGACTAGAGAGCCGGTGACGTCGACCGCCGAACGCCGCCAGAACAAGGAGAGGGACCAATTTCGTCCGAAGTCGTGACACCGACATTCTGTAAATCTTCTCATCAATTAAACATTTGATCTCAATATAGTGTTTATGTTCCCAAAACTAGAATCCGTTATGAACACAACGGACAAAGTTTTGTAGACTTTACCCTTTGCAAATGTTTTTAAAAATCGCAATGTTTAGAAGGAGTGCAAGGTGATTGAGTTATTGCAACGCAACAGTTCACAGAGTAGGGCGTTCCCTAATGGAATATGCAGATGCATAACAGAATGCGTCCAATTAAGAAATTCGCTAAACGCGCGCTAAGAGGAAATAAGTGCTAAGCAACCCTGTTGAGAGAGATGCTGGAATAGGTAACCATTTGCTAATGGCTAAATGTTAGCACCTGCTATAGCGTGGGTCTTCATAAATGGTTGGGAGTCTTCATAAATGGTTGAGTTTCATAAATGGTTGCGATCTTTTGGTTGGAGTCTTCATAAATGTTGGAGTCTTCATAAAGGTTGGAGTCTTCAAGAGGTTCGACAACATTTGGCCTAAACCAATCAAAAACACGCCAAATGACTGTCTGACGGATGCGAAAGTAGACTACTTAAAACAAACCCTTAACC
>NW_019945683.1:3968-8968 GCF_002910315.2 Salvelinus sp. IW2-2015 | reverse complement strand
AACTATCCAATTCCAATGGAATCTAACCGTCTGCATGCAACAGGTGATTCTCCATATCTGTACTGTTCCATTCAGATTCTGCACAACTGCATATGAGAGATCATTGAGCCACACTAACAGCCTGTTCTGAGGCCAAGGACTACATGCTTTCGTAAGTTTTGATAGAATACCTGGGTGGGGTGATATATTTAGTATGAAAGATTTTTGTTATACTAGTAAATTGTAGCCTCACACAAAGTGTTTTAAATCATTTCTAACTCTGCTAGTTAGTTTTTTGCTACATGTGGATTAGCTTGCTGCGCCTGCTCACTTAGGATGTTATATCAGCCGTTCCCATCCATGTTTCATTATAAAACACTGTATCTGCGAAGGAGTGTTTTATATCTAACTCGCTACTATTTATCTGTACATCGGAATTGTATTGTTGTTTTTTCCCACATTTTTTCTATCTTTTAAGGAAAAAGCCACGGCCGCACATATCTGATGTGAGACATTTCATACGGAAAACGCTTAAATGTAAGAGAAAAGCCGTTTCATTTGCGAATACTGCCAATCATATGCGAAGAATTACAAGAAGATGCATGATCATCTGCAAGTGCATAAAAGTTCCGTCAGCGCTCACAACAAGCAACCTTGACAAAATCACTCTATTCTATTGAGGCTGACAATGATGAATTGACACCTATTGGAAGCAATAAGCTCAATGGTCCTCCTGTGAATCAGAAGTTTTTTTTTGTTGAGCCTCAAGTGGTGGATACGTAGTCAGAGAAATGCTGATGAGTGTCTTTCTTGAGTGTGTAGCAAACGGTCCCTCTGATGCTCACAGACCTATGTGTATATGGAAAAGAGATTTCATGAAGGTTTTGCTCCACAGCACGCAACTCCAATAGACATCTTTATTACTAATTTGCTGGATGCAGAGTTCACAGAGTTCAAGTGAAGGTCAAGAAATCATAGACGAAAGCCAGACTGTATGTTATCACGTCTGATGGGTAGTCGAATGTTCGTGTCAAGGAATCATTTAACTGCAATTCTCCACGCTCAATCCAGTATTGTATACAAGAAGACCAAGGACAACAGACACCCGGTCTCTACACTTGCAGATGAGCCTGATATGCAGTCTAAGAACCTGGACCACAGAAGGTATTCGCGGTGACGACAATGCTGGTGCAAATAAGTGATGCTTGTCTGAAGTGGAGGATCCTACCACACACACGTTGCTGTTGCTGCTTCATGCTGTGAATCGCTCCTCAAGGACATCATGGCAACTGACAACAATGAATACCCACACAAGAGAGCCAGGAAATGGGTAGGTAGTGAAGGGCATTCAAGTATAGCAGAATCTACCTCACTCAAGCAAGATAGAGAATAGAGAGCACCAACCTTTGAAGCTGCCCAAAACCCGTTGGGGGGTGTTGTCAAATCATGTTGGACATTCATCTCAGGAGGGGAGGAGTTCTCCAAGAAATGGCCATAGATCAAAGTCTCCGATATGGACAGCCCCATGTAAGAGGATCCCTTGGATCATGTATTTGGAGAGAGTGGTAAGGCATCCTGAAACTCTGAAACCTATAGCAGTTAGCCATTACACGGGTTGGTAAAGCCAAAACAGGGTTTGAGAAATTTTTGAAAACGTATTAAAATAAAAAACAAATACTTTATTTAAATAAGTATTCAGACCCTTTTGCTATGAGACTACAAATTGAGTTCAGGTGCATCCTGTTTACATTGATCATGCTTGAGATGTTTCTACAACTTGATTGGAGTCCACCTGTGGTAAATTCAATTGATTGGACATGATTTGGAAAGGCACACACCTGTCTATATAAGGTCCTACAGTTGACATGGCATGGTTTTTGCTCTGACATGCACTGAGGTCGAAGGAATTGTCCGTAGAGACAGGATTGTGTCGAGGCACAGATCTGGGGAAGGGTACCAAAACATTTCTGAAGCATTGAAGGTCATAAATGGAAGAAGTTTGGAAGCACCAAGACTCTTCCTAGAGCTGGCCACCCGGCCAAACTGAGCAATCGGGGGAGAAGGGCCTTGGTCAGGGAGATGACCAAATACCTGATGGTCACTCTGACAGAGCTCTAGAGTTCCTCTGTGGAGATGGGAGAACCTTCCAGACGGACAACCATCTGTGCAGCACTCCACCAAATCAGGTCTTTATGGTAGAGTGGCCAGACGGAAGCCACTCCTCAGTAAAAGGCACATGGCAGCCCAAAAGGCACATGAGAAACAAGATTCTCTGGTCTGATGAAACCAAGACTTGACAGAGGTTGAGAGGATCTGCAGAGAAGAATGGGAGAAATCCCCAACTACAGGTGTGCCAAACTTGTAGCGTCATACCCAAGAAGACTCGAGGATGTAATCGCTGTCAAAGGTGCTTCAACAAAGTACTGAGTAAAGGGGTCTGAATACTTATGCAAATGTGATGGGCTTTTGTGTTTTTTACTGTTTTTGCTTTGTCATTATGGGGTATTGTGATGTCATTATGGGGTATTGTGATGTCATTATGGGGTATTGTGTGTAGATTAATGAGGGGGAAAAAACTATTTAATCCATTTTAGAATAAGGCTGTAACATAACAAAATGTGGGAAAAGTCGAGGGGTCTGAATACTTGTCAACAGAACTGTAACAGATCTTACAGGATGGTTTATGAGGTGGCTACATCACATACGGAGAAAAACACCAAATTGCCCTCTGACCTAGTGGATAGTCAGATCTCCTTGCCGCCTCGATTGGTCTTCCTCCCTTAGGTTCACTCGATATTCTCCCTCCATCTTCCTCTTCCTCCTCTTTTTCTCCTCTCCTCCCTCTCCTCTTCTCGGAGGAGAGTTGCCTCTTCCGACCACCGCCCCCTCCCTTAGCTCGAGTTTCCTGATCTGGCTGCTGCAGCCGTTGCTGACCCCCCTACGCCCTTTTTTGGGCGGCCGCGTTCTCGCTCGTCTCCGTATGGGCGTCCGGTCCGATCGGACTCTCTCCAGCCATTGGTCCTCGGGGTCGATGTACTGCTGTCCTTACTTAGCGGGCCGCGCGTGGGTTTAGGAGAGGTTGTCTTCCAAGAGTTACTGGAAGGCGGCGCTCGTTTACGGCCCCGGGGTTTGTCACATGTCCCTTAAGAGATCTATTGTAACGAACTGCTCATTTGACTGGTAAGAGACGTGGATGTCGAATAAGTTGGATTTGACATTTGTGTTACTTTGGAGACACCAGTAACTGATTGATCGCTTTGGATACCAAAGAAAAATAGATATATTTTCCAAGTGAAAATACACTTTTCAGTAATGAGTCTTACTCTGGTCGGAGTAGTTAAACGACACGTTGGATTGCTTCCCATGTAAAGGAGTGTATGGGATAAGTATTGGATAGAACCATTAGTTTTGGTTTTATCGGCCACTGACTTTCTATGCAACTTTTTTGCATTTGTGATATAAAACCAATGCAGGTCAATATCCCTCATATTAACATTTTCACATTTCATGTACAAATCATTGCTTTAAGTACTTCTGGCAGCTACCAACCATTTCAGACCACTTACTTGCTGTCAAGGTTGTCTCCTTTCTTCATGACTGATCATTCCATCTCTCACTGTTGGTCCTCTGCACTTTCATCGTCTGACAGGAAGGGGACAGGAGAATTTGACGGAAGAAGAGGACAGGTTAGGACACTTCATGTCTGAGGGAGCCAAGCAGGTAGACTCACTGGGAGACACAGAGACAGGTTAGAGACCTCATCTGCTGGACAGGAGAAGGAGACAGGTAGAGACACTCAGTCTGGGACAGGAGGAACACGGAGGACAGTGTAGAGACACTCATGTCTGGACAGGGAACACCGGGACGGTTAGAGACAGCTCATGTCTGGGACCAGGGAGCACGAGGGACAGTTAGAGAGCACTCATTCTGGACAGGGAGACCGAGGACATGGTTAGAGACATCATAGTCTGGGAAGTAGACACTGGACGGTGAGACACTCATGTCTTGTACAGGGGACGACTAGAGGACAGTTAGGACACCTCATGTCGGGGACAGTTGAGACACGAGGAGGGTTAGAGCATCATGTCTTGTACAGGGAGACAGTGAGGACAGTATAGAGACCTCATGCTGCGGACACGGAGACAGGTTAGAGACACTTCTGTCGACTGGCAAGTGAGACAGGTCGGGCGAACAGGTTGAGAACACTAGTCTGTACACGGAGGAACATCGACTGTAGGACAGGAGACAGTTAGAGACACTTCATGTCTGGACAGTCGAGACACGGTTAGAGACACTATGGTGTGTAAGGGAGTCCAGCGAACAGGTTAGAGACACTATGTGTAGTACAGGGAGATAGCAGAGAGCAGGTTAGGACACCTCATGCTGAGACAGGGGAACAGTTAGGACTCATTGTCCTGTACAAGGCGAGCAGGACGGCTTAAGCACACTCATGTCTGGGTCAGGGAGACGCAGGATGACCGGTTCAGTCTGGTAGAGGTGCTGTGTACCTGTCTTGTGCGTTGAAGAGAAGCTGGGGTTTGAGTAGCTATCGCCTCGTTGTAGCCGTCTACCATGCGTGAATGCTTTACTGCTGGATGAGTTTCCTGCTGAGGCCAGGGCTTGTATCACCGCATACTAACACTTAGCTGTTTAGCTGTGGGAGGGGAGAGGAAGGTGAGGGTGAGTCAGACGTGAGGGTAGGATGACTGAGGTGTGAGTGAGGATGCTAGTGACGTGAGGGATGGGAATGTGTAGGGTGGAGGGTGATGTGTAGGGGTAGGAGGGCTTAGGAGTGAGGAGAGATGTGTAGTGAGGGATGAGTGATAGAGTGGTGGAGGGAGGAGTGATGTGTAGGGTGAGGGAGGAGATTGTAGGGTGAGGGAGGGATAGATGTGTAGGGGTGAGGAGAGAGGTGCGATGTGAGGTATGCGTGAGGAGAAGAGGATAGTGTCAGGGTAGAGGGAGAGGAGGTGTGTAGAGGTGAGGAGGAATGAGGATTGTGTAGGGCGAAATGAGATGTG
>NW_019945683.1:0-3405 GCF_002910315.2 Salvelinus sp. IW2-2015 | reverse complement strand
TAACAGTTCATCTATGTCTCTTCACTCTGTCCAGCTTGATAACAGTCATCTATAGTCGCTCACTCTGTCCAGCTTGATACATCATCTACAGTCTCTTCACTCTGTCCAGCTTTCAGATAATCAGTCATCTATAGTCTCTTCACTCTGTCCAGTTGATAACAGTCATCTATAGTCTCTTCTCTGCCAGCTTGATAACAGTCATCTTAGTCTCTTCACTCTGTCCAGCTTGATAACAGTCATCTTTGTCTCTTCACTCTGTCCAGCTTATAACAGTTCATCTATAGTCTCTTCACTCTGTCCAGCTTGTAACAGTCATCTATAGGTGCATCTTCACTCTGTCCTTGCATAACAGTCATCTATAGTCTCTTTCACTTCTGTCCAGCTTGCGTACAGTATCATCTATAGTCTCTTCACTCTGTCCAGCTTGATAACAGTATCTATTGTCTCTTCACTCTGTCACTTCGTAACAGTCATCTAGTCTCTTCACTCTGTCCAGCTTGATAACAGTCATCTATGTCTCTTCACTCTGTCAGTTTGATAACAGTCATCTATATCTCTTCACTCTGTCCAGCTTGATAACAGTCATCTATTGTCTCGTCACTCTGTCCAGCTTAATACAGTCATATATAGTCTCTTCACTCTGTCAGCTTGATAACAGTCATCTATAGTCTCTTCACTCTGTCCAGCTTGATAAACAGTCATCTTTATAGCTCTCACTCTGTCCAGTCTGATAACAGTATTCTATCTGTCTCTTCACTCTGTCCAGTCTTAATAAGTCATATATAGTCTCTTCACTCTGTCCAGCTTGATAACAGTCATCTATAGCTCTTCACTCTGTCCAGCTTGATAAAGTCATCTATAGTCTCTTCACTCTGTCCAGCTTGATAACAGTCATCTATTGTTCTCTCACCTGTCCAGCTTAATAATCACTATATAGTCTCTTCACTCTGTCCAGCTTGTAACAGTCATCTATAGTCTCTTCACTCTGTCCAGCTTGATAACAGTCATCTATAGTCTCTTCACTCTGTCCAGCTTGTGATACAGTCATCTATTGTCTCTTCACTCTGTCCAGCTTAATAACAGTCATCTATAGTCTCTTCTCCTCTGTCCAGCTTGATAACAGTATCTATAGTCTCTCACTCTGTCCAGCGTGATAACAGATCATCTATAGTCTCTTCACCTGTCCGCTTGATAACAGTCATCTATAGTCTCTTCACTCTGTCCAGCTTGATAACAGTCATATTGTCTTTCACTCTGTCCAGCTTGGTAAAGTCTCTATAGTCTCTTCACCCTGTTCCAGCTTGATAACAGTCAATCTATGTCTCGTCACTCTGTCCAGCTTAATAGCATATCTATAGTCTCTTCACTCTGTCCAGTTGATAACAGTCATCTATAGTCTCTTCACTCTGTCCAGCTTAATAACAAGTCATCTATAGTTCTTCACTCTGTCCAGTTGATTAACGCATATCTATAGTCTCTTCACTCTGTCCAGCTTATAACAGTCATTTCTTATAGTCTCGTCACTCTGTCCAGCTTATAACAGTCATCTATAGTCCTCTCACTCTGTCCAGTTTTGATAACAGTCATCTATAGTCTCTTCACCTGTCCAGTCTTGATACAGTATCTATAGTTCTTCACTCTGTCAGCTTGATAACAGTCATCTATTGTCTCGTCCTGCGTCCAGCTAATAAGTCATATATGTCTCTTCCTCCTTGTCCAGCTTGATAACAGTTCATCTATAGTCTCTTCACTCTGTCCAGCTTAATAACAGTCATCTATTGTCTCTTCACTCTGTCCAGCTAATAACAGTCATCTATAGTCTCTTCCTCTGTCAGCTTATAACAGTCATCTATAGTCTCTCCACTCTGTCAGCTTAATAACAGTCATCTATGTCTCTCCACTCTGTCCAGTTGATAACCAGTCATCTATAGTCTCTTCACTCTGTCAGCTTGATAACAGTCATCTATATCTCTTCACTCCTGTCCAGCTTATAACATCATCTATGTCTCTCCACGTCTGTCCAGTTTTTGATAACAGTCATCTATAGTCTCTTCACTCTGTCCAGCTTGATACATCATCTATATCTTTCACTTGTCCAGCTGAATACAGTCATCTATAGCTCTTTCACCTCTGTCCAGTTTGAACAGTCATCCAAATGAAAGCTAGACAGCCAGGGAACATAAACAATTCCAAAACAATGGATAGAGGACTTTTTTTGCACATTTTGATGGTGAGGAATTATAATACATTTGAAGACCYAATACAACCTGTAAGGCAACATGAGTTTAATACCACAGAGAATGGGAAGCTTGGCAGCAACGCCAGTGAAGTTAGCCTGTTAGTGTCCAAATTATAAAAGTGTGTGTGTGTCAGTGCGTATGTGTGTGTGTGTCAGTGTGTGTGTGTGTTTGTCTACAGCTAATTTTCTCCAACAACCAGAGAACCAAAGTTTTCCCATAGAAATATCTCCACACCACGTCTTCAGATGAGAAGAGAGAGAGAAAGAGCGATGAAGGAGGAGAATGTACTTAGTCTCTTGTTGCCTATCCTTCCTGACACTTCCTGCCAAACAGTGTTAAAGCAGAATAAGGAATGTATTATTTGCGGTGTGCCAGAGAACATTTTAATAAGGCAATCATTTTGGCAACAAAAAGATCTCTGCAATCCATCCTCCATGAATGCAATTTACATATGTTTACCAAAGTCACGATGGTATTTATGAGTGGGGGATGGTGTGAGCGTGTGTGTGTGTATTGCTCTTACATGTCATGAAAGCCAATATTTGTTGATATAATGTCTTATTGTAGACACCTTTAGAGACATATCTGGCATGCTGATCTATATAAAACGTCACATCATTTTGCTTGTCTCCGGTAACGTTGCTGTTAAATGAGAACATGATGGCTAGCTAGTGTAAAGGATGTCACGCTGCTTGATTAGCGAGTACTTCCTCCTGATTCGGCCCATACCTGGCGCAAACTCGGGACCTCTGCATTGCTAGCACACGTGACCACCCTCCTGAAGTGTCATACTAGTCGGCGCCATGTGAAAAGCTAGCTATTCGCTGGCGCAAGTGGGGACACTTCAGGCTGAGGAGTAAGTTTCACGCATCCCCATGTGCTACACATGCATTATAGGTAGCAAAGCTACAAGACAGCAACATGGAACTGCTCACTATTGATGTCCCCCAAGGCTCGGTGGTAGGCCCTCTCCTCTTCCCTCTGTACACCAAGTCACTCAGTTTGTTTCAGTGGCTGGGAACTGCTCACTACTGATGTCCCCCAAGGCTCGGTAGTAGGCCCTCTCCTCTTCCCTCTGTACACCAAGTCACTCAGTTTGTTTCAGTGGCTGGGAACTGCTCACTACTGATGTCCCCCAAGGCTCGGTGGTAGGCCCTCTCCTCTT
>NW_019945682.1:61474-73198 GCF_002910315.2 Salvelinus sp. IW2-2015 | reverse complement strand
GACCTTCAAGCTTGAACCATTCCAGCACATGCACTGTCCTTTGCTCCCCTTCACGCCTTGTCTCCTCAATTGCACCTGGCCCCATTCCTTCAGGTCTGCCAGCTAAGGATCATCTCCTCTTAGGGAGGGATGTGGAAGGCAGAAATGCACATGTCAACTTGTACAAGGAAAAGTGATTAGCGCCCCCTGAGATTCAAATGATCGTCCTTTTGTCCCTTCGGGCCTGAGAAAGAGAAAGGAAACAAGAAGAAAAGAGAAGAAGAGTAGGAAGTGAAGATCCTTCAAAAAAAAAAGGTATTCACCCATCTTTCTCTCTGCCCTCCCTCTTTCCTCTCTCTTCTCTCTCCCCTTCCTCTCCTCCTCATCCCCTCCTCCTCTCTTCTACCCTCCGTCATCTCTCCCCTCCCCTCCCTCCTCTCTCCTCTCCTCTCCTCTTCCCTCTCCTCTCATCTCCTCTTCCTCTCCTCTCTCTCCTCTCCTCTCTCCTTCTCTTCTACCCCTACCTCTCCCCTCGCCCTCTCTCTTCCTCCCTCCCCTCCCCTCCTCCTCTCCTCTCCTCTTCCTCTCCCTCTCCTCTCCTCTCCTCTCCTCCTCCTCTCCCTCTCCTTCTCTCCTCATCCTTCCTCATCCTCTCCTCGTCCTCATCCTCTCCCTCCTCTCCTCTCCTCCTCCTCTCCTCCTCCCCTCCCGTCTCCTCCCTCCTCTCCTCTGCCTCCTCCTCTCCTCTCCTCCTCTTCTACTCTCCTCTCCCTCTCCCCCCACCCTCGTCCTCTCCTCTGTTGTTCTATGGTAGTGAAATGGTGAGGAGGTTTAAAACCCCAGGGTTGTTTGTGGTTATTCCTGATGGTTTAACTCAGAAACTCAAGCCCACTAATACACTTGTGAAGCTCTTTTTAATTGTGTGTATTTTGCATTCTAAAAGGCTTGTTTTGTTGCTCTTTAATTACCGACATCCTTTTAACAGTAATTGGAAAAGCACGACTAGTGAAGTCCCCTATTAACCTAAACTTAAACAGATCTAATGTGCTTTCCCCCTTAAGCAGCAAGGCCCTTCTACGCATTAGATAACCGGATTGATACCATCCAGAGACTACGTAAGGAGAGGGGTAAAGCCACGCTTCCATGCTGTAATGAACTCAATCAATGCACGGAAACAACCTGATGATCTGGTATGGTGAAAAACAACACATATAACAGGAAAACACCTCCATCTGATATGTGGGTGACAAGCTCACAATCGCAGAAAACATTGTGCGAATTCTGTGGTGATCGAACGTCACAATACAGAAAACATTGTGATTTCCTGTTGGGTGAATACTACACAATAAGGACAACCATTGTGTTGAATCCTCTGTGTGGGTGAACTCACAATACAGGAAAACATTGTGATCTGTGGTGAACTCACAAGAGAAAACATTGATGATCTGTGGTGAACTCAACAATACAGGAACACACCCATCGATCTGTGGGTGAGACTCACAATACAGACATTTGTGATCTGTGGTGGAACTCACAATACAGAGACATTGTGTTCTGTGGGTGAACTCACACATACTAGAAATAACATTGTGATTCTGTGGGTTGAATCTCACTAATACAGAAAACATTGTGATCCTGCGGTGAACTCACAATACAGAAAACACTCCTGGTGAATATTCTGTGATGTGAGTAACTCTCACAAACATCAGAACATTTGTGATCTTTGGTGAACCTCAACAATACAGGAACATTTGGGATCTGTGGAGTGACACTACAATACTAGGGTTAAAAACACTTGTCGATCTGTCGGTGAACTCACAGAGGTTAGCGCAGAAAAACCATTGTCGATCTGTGGTGACTCACAATACAAAAACATTGGTGATCTGTGGTGGAACTCCCACACATACCAGAAAAACTTGGGTGATTGTGGTGAACTCACAATACAGGAACATTGTGATCTGTGGGGTGAAAACTCACAATACAGGACAATTGTGATCTGTGGTGAACTCACAAAATGCAGCAAAAGAACATTGGATCTGTGGTGAACTCAACCAATCACAGAAACTATGTTGATTGAGTATCAGCTCGTGGTTGCAAACAACAATTAACAATGAAAAACTTAGGGGTGGAAATCCTGTGGTGATACCTGTACAACAATAACACCGGATAAAACACTTCGTGGATCTGTGGTCGAACTCACAATACAGGGAAACACTGTGATCTGTGGTGAACTCACCAATGCATCGAAACAGTGTGATCTGTGGGTGAACTCACAATACAGAAAACCATTGTGATCTGTGGTGAAACTCACATACAGAAAACATTGTGGAATCTGTGGGTGACTCACAATCAAGGAAACATTGGTGATCTTTGGGTGAACTCACAATGACACGGAAACATTGTGGAATCTGTGGAGAAACTCACCAAATGCACGCAAAACATTGTGATTCTGTGGTGAACTCCACATACAGAAAATTTGTGATCTGTGGTGAACCTCACAATACAGAAAAACCATTCGTGATCTGTTGGTGTAACTAACAATGCAGGAAAACACCACGATCTGGTGGTTGAACTCACAATAACAAGAAAAACATCTGTGGATCTGTGGGTGAACTCAGATTTCCTGGGGTAACAGTGGTTATAGAAATAGTACATAAAAAAAAAAAATACGGGACTAGTTTCCTGAAACGCGAAGCGAGGCCGACCATATCTGTTCGGCGCCATCCCGATAATCCTTTAACTTTGGCGTTGTTTCCCTACTGTTTTTAAAAGGTGAAATACTCTGTTCCCTATAATATATCTGTTTAAAAATAGGTGAATTACTCTGTTCCCCTATAATATACTGTTTTTAAAAAGGTGAAATACTCTGGACCTATAATATACTGTTTTTAAAATGTGAATACTCCTCATTGGACCTATAATATACTGGTTTTTCACAGGTGAATACTCTGTTTCCCCTATAATATACTGTTTTAAAAGGTTGATAACTCTGTTCCGATAATAATAAACTGTGTTTAAAAGGGTGAATAACTCTGTTCCCCTAATAATATACCTGTTTTAAAAAGGTGAAGATACTCTGTTCCCTATATATACCTGATTTTAAAAAGGGTGAATATCTGTTCCCTATAATCCCACTACTTGATATGATTTAAAAGGTGGAAGTACTTCTGCTCTCGCCTATGGCAGTATTACACAGTTTTAAAAAGGTGAATACTCTGGAACCTATAATATACTGTTTTAAAATGTGATACTCTGGACCTATAATATACTGGTTTTATTAACAAGGTTGCAATACTCTGGACCTAATAAATATACACATACTGTTTGTAAACAGGTGAAATACTTCTTGGTATACCTAGTAATAATAAAGCCCTGGGTTAAAAAGGCTGAATACCTCTGTTCCCCTATAATAACTGTTTTTAAAAAGGTGAATACTCTGTTTCCCTATAATATATGTTTTAAGAGGTGAACTACTCTTGTTCCTAAATAAAATATACTGTTTTAAAATGTGAATACTCTGTTCCCTATAATATACTCTGTTTTAAAATGTGAATACTCTGTTTCCCGTAAATTACTGTTTTTAAAAATGTGAATACTAAGTACCTATAATATAACCTGTTAGAAAAGGTGAATACCCTGGTAAACTATAATATACTGTTAAAAAAGGTGGAATACTGCTTGTACCTATAATATACTTCCCGTTTTTAGTAAGGATGTAATACATCTGGAATATCTAGTAATATATCTTCCGTTTTTTACAAAAGTGACACGTACACATTGGATTTCTATATGTCCAATATATCTCGTTGGTTATTGAAAAGGTGACACTCTGGACCGAGGTCATAAATATAAACCTGTTCTTAAAAGGTGAATAACTCTGTAATCTATAAATATAACTGTTTTAAAAGGTGATACTCTGGACCTAATAATATACTGTTTAAAAGGTGGAATACCTGTATCTATAAAATATAACTGTTTAAAAAGGTGATACCCTGGACCTATAAATTATACTGTTTTAAAAAGGTGAAATCCTGTATCCATAAAATATACTGCTCTTTTTGTAAATAAAAAGGTGATACTCTGGATCCTAGTCACATACTCACACAGTTTAAAAAGGTGAATATACTAAGGCGCTGGTAAACCTATAAGTAGAGGAAGACGCGTGGATACTCTGTTACCTATAATCTACTATTTTTACACACAGGCTGAATAGGTACTGTACTATAAATATACCTGCGTTTAAAAAGGTGAAATACTCTGTACCTATTAATATACTGCTGTTTTTAAAAGGGATACTCTGCTTGGACCTATAATTACTGGTTTGTAAAAAGGTTGAAGTACTCTGGGACCTATAATATACTGTTTTAAAAGGTGAATAACTCTGCGACTAATAATATAATTTTTAAAATGGTGAATAACTCTGTACCTATAGATATAACTGTTTAACAAGTGAGATACTCTGCTACCTATAATATTACTGTTTTTTAAAGGTGATACTCTGGACCTATAATATACTGGTTTTAAAAGGTGAATACTCTGGAACCTATAATATACTGGGTTTAAAAAGGTGAATACTCTGGACCTATGAACATATAACATGTTTTGAAAGGTGAACATTCAATATTGTGAATTCATGAATAGCCTAATTAATTGATGCCGTTTATTGATTGAATAAGATGGCAGTCGGAATACAATTAATCCTATCCACATCATAGCCCTGTTGTGTGTTGTGTTGTGTGGGGTGCTGGTGTGTGGGTGTGTGTGTGGTGTGTTGTGTGGTGGGTGGTGTGGTGTGAGTTTGTGTGTGTGTGTGTGTGTGTGTGTGTGTGTGTGTGTGTGTCGTTGTGTTGGGTGTGATGTGTGCCGTTCGTGTGCTGTGTGTGTGTGTGTGTTGTGCGCGACTGGGGGCTGATAGTAGGGGTCCGAAGGCCGTTCTTCATACATGGGTATCGTTTCCTGTCTGCTATGGGAAGGCAGCTCGGTCCATGTCCCAGCGGGTACGCTTATTCTATGGGTCCCTTACTAGCCAAGGCGCCTCCTGTGCCCACTACCTCCTGAGTGTTGAGTGTGTTGTGATTAAACACCTGTACTACTATAGTACCTACTACACACATTTGGACTCCTCTGGGGCTCATCCCTAGTACCCCCTGATCCTGTGCAACATCTTGTCCATTGCCTGTATATAGCCTCCAGCATTGGATTTATACTCGTAATGTAACCAGGGCCGACCCTGTAAGTATAGCTCCAACGATTGACACGTCAGCTGTATGCCCAGCCTTCAGCGGTACCAGTGAAAGGAGGCTGGAAACCCAGCCCCGTCGTGTTGGTGGAAGGGCCTTTCCCCCGCAATTACTCCCTCGCCTCAGGCTCCCATGCCTGCTCTATTCTCTGAGTCCTCCTGGCTTTTGGAGACTGTTTGCCCCACTGAAGACAACAAAACAGTGGACAACTCTTATTTGTTTCTATGGCCGATCGCCCTGTCTTTCCTCATCTCAAAGGCAAAGGCAACGGCTTTGAAGGACTTCCAAACAATTTCAAGGATGGATTGGAAAGAGATTTTGTCCAAGTGGTTATCAGACAATAGAAATGTATTTTATCTGTGTTTACTTAAGCTGAAAAACCAAGCAAAAACTGAAGAGTTTTTTTCGGTTATAGTGCATAATGCCAATAGTAAATCCCAATAATTCTGGCCTTTTGTTTGATTACTTTTTAATTGGACTCATGTTGGAATAAATTTTCATTGTAGATTCTTTTTAAAAACTTTATTTTTAATTTTGACCAAATATTTCGAACAATAAGTCTAGGAATATTTTTCTTCTTAGGGACAAACAACTTAAAATGTATTCTACTTTTAGTCAATTTATTATCACATAAGTTTATAATACAACCATCATGGAAGAAGATCCATTGAACCCATTTTGAGTTGTTTATGCCGAAGGGGTAAATATCCTAGAACAGGTGATGTCCATGTTGAGTCAGTTTATGAACTTAATGGAAAAGCTCTCCCCTAGTGGTCAGGACCATCATATGAAAACCCTGGTCCCAGGACCAAATCATATGAAACCTGTCCAGGACCAATTCGATATGACTTCTGGTCAGGAACCAATCAATATTGCACTCTGGTCAGCGACCAATCATATGAACCTGGTTCAGGACCAATCATATGCCAACTCTGGTCAGGACCAATCACATGAAATCCTGGTACAGACCCAATCATAATGACCCTGGTTCAGAAAACACAATCATATGAACCCTGTCAGGAACAATCATTGAAACTCACTTTGTCAGAGACCATCATATGAAACCTTCCTGGTAACAGAAACCCATCATAATGAACGCCTGGTCAGGACCAAATCATATGGCAACCCTGGTACAGGACCAAATCTATGAACCCTGGGTCAGGAACGCAATCATATGAAACCACTGGTCAGTGACCAATCAATATGAAACTCTGGTTCAGGAACCGAAGCTCATATGAACCCTGTACAAGGCACCAATCATATGAACTCCTGGTCAGGACCCAATCATCATGAACCCTGGGTATTCAAGGACCCCAACATATAACCTCCCTGTCAGGACGCAATCAGTATCGAACTCTACTGGTCAGAACCCTCCATCATAACTGTACACCGACAGCTGGTCCAGGACCGCCGCCGCGAACCTCCATATGCAAGACGTTTTCCCCTGGTCAGCCCGTGCAGAGCGGACCCCTCGCTCAATTTCAACTCCCGTATACGCGTTTCTAGGGGTTTTGCTCCCGCCTGGTCAGTATTGCAAGCGTCTTAAATATATACCCACTCAATGCACCGAGCACTATTGCTAGCATTGTATGGCATCAATTTATTCTCAATCAGTTTTTATTGATCTTGAATTGTGCTACTGCTTCCTACTGGCCCATGTATGACCGCACCGACGCCCACACGATTCATGCTTAAATGATAGACCTTTGGTCAGCTGCCAGACCGATCAATCATAATGAATCCTCAATTGCTCGTCCTGGTAACCACGCCATCCTCCAACAAGAACCAGTCATTGCTGTCACCACCGCCGCTCCGGTCAGTACCACCTCTACATAGCGCCATGGAAACAAAGTATATTTCCCGCTGTTAATACACCACTTATCTAATTTTTCTTAAGATCTATTAGAGAGCAATAATTTTTTATATAAATATGCCTGCCTCCACATTGACGACTCTGTAACCGTACCAAATCATATAACGGTGCACCTGGTCAGGACGATCCAAGACCTCAAATGACATCATGCTCATGGAATACTCACCTCCCTGTATGCGAAGCTTTGTAGCCTCCCACATTGACCCTGGTCGTCTGTACGGACCCATCAGCATGAGATGATCTAATGGCTACCGTAACCTAGATGACCCTGGTCACATGACGCAAATCATAATGACCCTCCCATAGCTGGTCAGTGACCAATCATATGGAACTCTAGTCAGGACCCACAATCATTTATATGACCTTCCCCGCTGGTCAGAACGCGACCAATCAAACACATGAACGACCTGGTAACAGACCAATCATGATGGAACCCCGACGCTGGTCAGGACAACATCATAATGAATCCTAAGTCAGGAACCGCATCATACTGAAACCAACCACGCTGGTCAGGATGACCAATCAATCATGAACCCTGGTAACACCGCCTGTATAAGGGACCGAATTAATAGCCCATTAACACAATGAACCTGGTACATAGAACTCATTGACTCTGTATCCCGAGATTATACATCCATGCGCAACCCCTGGCGTCAGCCGACTCCCAATCATATGACTACTTAGTCAGGACAAATCATATGAACCCTGTCCCCTGTTATACCCGCCTCTCCCCACATTGACTGGGTACTCGCGGTCATGTCCAAGAAACCGATCCATTAATGATACCGCTGGTTCCAGGACCAATCATGTTGTATAAGTTCATGAAACTCTAGTAGTTGCAGGAACCCAATCATAGTGACCCGTCCTGCGTTCCCTGGTCGCGAGCGACCAATCATATGAAACACCTGGGTAACAGAACCAATCATACGATGAAACGCGTCACTGGGTACACAGAACCATCATATGAACTCTGGTCAGGACCAATATCATATGAACCTCTGGTACAGTAACCACACGTCCATATATGAACCCTGGTCAGGACCAATCATATAGTGGAGGGGAAAGGTCATTTAACCCATCTGTTTATTTTGTGAGTTTCACGCCACTTAATGTATTGGTAGATAAGTGTTTTGTATTATGTTTTCCAAGCATCTATTATGACCTCAGAGCTTCTCCTTTTTTCTTTAGCCACTTATAACCCTGCTGTCAGGAGGGATCAGAGTGGACCAGAATACCTACCAAGTGGTTATCAAATGTGTTTCGGATAATGAAACAACTAATTTGTCAGTTTTTAAAGAAACAGTAAGACATTACGGTGAACTTCATTTTGTAACATTTTAATTTTTACAGGGATAAATTTAGTTTTTTGTTTTAACGTGGTATTTCGTCTAATGTTTTCTCAGTAAGTTATTTACATATTGGGCTAGTTAAACAGTTCTACGTAATTATATATAGATGGTGGCCCTAATTAGGATCTGAGAGAGTAAATTCATAGTTCTTTAGCTAATGGCAACAAACATGTAAAAACAAACTTCTTCTTAGCCTTTAGTAACCTCCCTCGCAGACTCTGATAGATGGTGTCGTTTTAAAAACAACAACACCTAGGATTCTTCAGCCTTAGTGGTTGCATCATACTATTGTGAAACAAAAGACAAAATTTTGTTTTAGTGTGTGCAGGGTCAGGCGTTGGTACATCCGAGTAATAAGTTCGTTGCGCTGCTTGGGCGGCGTGCTTATAGTTCATGTTCCTTGCTGGGTTAATTATACTTCGGGAATATTTAAACAGTTTAAAGTGAGGAAGTCATGAATGAGGAAAAGGAAGTGGGTGTTTGGTGACTAATACACTCCCAGTTGGTATCAAACTCGCTACTGATTGCTGCTTCCTCTGGAAGAAAAGAAGGTGATGAATTTAAAGTTTTAGCTCAATTTAACGTAGCCCATTAAAAACGTTGTGCAGATTGTGACTGACACACGGAACACGCTTTCTAACACTAAACAGGGGACTCACTACGCCCACGGTTACATACAGTCAATATACAGTTGAAGTCGGAAGTTTACCCTCCCCCCTGCCCCATACACTTAGGTTGGAGTAGTCTAAACATCCTGTTACACGTATTTTTTCTCAACCCACTCAACAAATTCTTGTTTTAAAGCAAATATAGTCTTCTGGCGCACAGATTGATCCCGGTCTGTTTAGGACACCTCTACTTGGTGCATGACACAGGTTCCTATGTTATCCAAATATGTTTAACAGATCAAAGATAATTTACACTTATAATCACTGTATCACATTACAGTGGTCCCAGAAAGTTCTAGCAAACATTAAGTTGAACTGTGCCTTTTAAAAACCAGCCTTTGGAAAATTCCAGAAAAATGATGTCAATGGTGTGGCAACATGGGGGCTTTCACAAGTGGATCAAGACCCCAAAGCCATACTTCAAGTTGTGTGGAAAAAAATGGCTTAAGACAACAAAAAGTCAAGGTAGTTGGAAGTGGCCATCAAAAGCCCTGCACCTATTCCTATAGAACATCTTTTGGGCAGAACACTGAAAAAGCGTGTGGGATCAAGGAGGGCCGTAACATACCCTGACTAGTTTACGACCCAGCTCACCTGTCGGAGAATGAGGCCATAAATTCACCACAACTTATTGGTGGGACGCTTCGTGGTAAGGCTACCCGATAACGGTTGACCCAAGTTAAACAAATTTCAAGGCATGCTACCTAATATAATTGAGTGTAAATGTAACGCCCTTGTATATAGGTTTTCGCTCCACTAATTGACCTTTTCTGTACTGAGGTCGTAAAACCACTGAAAGAAGCCCACCCTCTTCCCCCTTTGAAGGCGCCCCGCATGCCTGTTCTCAGCTGTGATTTGTGGTCACTGGGGCAAACAGTTTACGGTGGCCCAGAGCCCACACAGAGTAGAGCAGACCAAGGCCCCCCTGAACACACCGATACAATACAAGGTGTGGGAAGCTGTGAAGCGCCATGGTGCGTGTCTTAGAGTCCTGAATCACATAACAGATACCCTCTCAGTGTGGTCCAGCAGTGACAAGCAGGAGCTGAATCACATAACAGATACCCTCTCAGTGTGGTCCAGCAGTGACAAGCAGGAGCTGAATCACATAACAGATACCCTCTCAGTGTGGTCCGGGCAGTGACAAGCAGGAGCTGAATCACATAACAGATACCCTCTCAGTGACAAGCAGGAGCTTAAAAGCGGCAGTCAGTCGTGGAAACAACACCAAAGCTCCTCCCCGCCCCTGTTTTGGTAAAAAAAGATGAGAGTAATAGACAGAGCTTACGGATGCAAGGACTGACCATCCATGATATCCACATGATAGTTTTAACCATGTCATGAGGCTATATCTTGCTTTGTTTACATTTGGAGTAAAATAATCTTATATTTGGGGTTCTGATTGGGTTACGACAGTTGAACTCAGTTCATGAGGCATTTATGAAAGAGGCCGTCCACTTCAGTGAGATGAGTCCAGACATTCAGCCTCACAGTTTAACATGTACTTTGTGTTTACACAAGTGTACCAAGATACCACAGTGGGGATTAAACAAACTAACTTGAGAGGGAATATTTCATCGTTTTATTTACTTTGTCTTTGTGACATTGCAAAGATGAGGCCCTTCACTTTCTAAAACGCATAATCTTCCTCTCCATGTCATAGGTTAATAAAAGGGACCAATCAGCAGTTGCTACATCCATTTTCTGGATTTTATAAATTAAATCAGGGTTGGGGAGTAAGAGATTACAAAAAAACGGTAACTGTAATCCGTTACGTTACCAGCAAAAATATTGTAATAAGATTACAGCTACTTTTGAAAAACGGACTACTTTGAGGATTACTTATAAATTCAGAAAGGATGTTTGCGAGAAAAAAAATGTTTTTACACTTCTCTGTTCTCTCAATGACATTCAAATCAGCATTTAAAAAAGGTGCTGTTTAAGTTTGTTCCACCTGAGCGAGTCTGACCCTAAGTCAGAGACCACTTTGATGACAGAGACCACTATGATGTCAGAGAGCACTATGATGTCAGAGACCACTATGATGTGCCTTTGTGTGGATCCCAGCCTATAGAATAACAGCTGCATAGTGTAGATCCCAGCCTATAGAATAACAGCTGCACAGTGTGGATCCCAGCCTATAGAATAACAGCTGCATAGTGTGGATCCCAGCCTATAGAATAACAGCTACATAGTGTAGATCCCAGCCTATAGAATAACAGCTGCATAGTGTAGATCTCCAGCTCTGAAATTAATGAATAGTACCCTTTGATTCTTGAAGAATATAAGTCCAAAAAAGACGTAGCAATTGCTGATTGGCCCTTTATTAACCTGTCACAGGACAGGGAGTGTGTATGTGTTTTAGAAAGTGAAGGGCCTCAGTCTGGATTCTCCTCACTGAAAACAGGACAGCCTCTTTCATAACTAAACGTACCGAACCACAGAAATGCAGCATTGCAGCAGCTGTCTCAGCCTGGCTACACTTGTTGGCCCCCGAGGCAGACTGACGGACTGATCAAGTCCTCATAGAGAGAGGAGGAATCTTCACTATCCCAGTGTGACGCACGCCGCACGCCGCACGCACCGCACGCACGCACGCACGCACGCAGCGCACG
>NW_019945682.1:45932-59362 GCF_002910315.2 Salvelinus sp. IW2-2015 | reverse complement strand
CTGATGACAAGAGAGCACATGATGTCAAGAGACCACTTTGATCAGAGACCATGATTCAGAAGAAGCACTATGAGCAGAGAAGCACGATAGTCAGAGACCACTATATGTCAGAACCACTATATGTCAGAAAACCACTATGATTCAGAGACCAACTATAGTCAGAGAGCACTATGAGTCAGAGACCCACTATGATGCAGAGACACTATGATGTCAAAACCACTTGATGTCAGAGACCACTATGATGTGCATAGAGACCACTATAGAATGTTCAGAGAGCCACATATGATTGTCAGAGGACCCACTATGATGTCAGCAGACCACTATATGTCAGGAGCCACTATGATTCGCGACCCACTATTATGAGCAGAACCACTATGATGTCAGAGACCACTATGATGTATAGCATAGATTCAGAACCCACTATGATTCACAGACCCACTTATGATGTCAGAACGCACGTATGTCAGAAAATCATATGTCAGAGACGCACTATGATGTCGACCCATGATTAGAGCCATCATGATTCGATAGCACATGCAGAAACCACTTGTTCGAAATGAGTTCGATAGCCAGAGCACACTGTCAGACCACTAGTATAGCACGTGTAGGAACCCATGATGAGAGACACATGCATAGCACATGATAAGCACATGATTCAGACAATGTATGCAAACACATAGCGAACACTATGATTGTCAGAGACCACTAAAAAGAGTCAGATAGCCTATGATGACACACCAAATTGTGTTTGATGATCGCGGGAAAGAGCAGAATAGAGTTTTGTGGTTACAGTCCAAGCTGTCTTCCAATGGTGGACTCTGTGCTGCAAACCGAAGATTTATCCAACGTTGAAATAAACGCGTTGAGGTGAAGATGAAGCCAGTGTTGTAGCTACGCGATACGGATTCCCTTATTATTGACATCTCGAGCTCCTTATGTGAATCACACGCTGCTCCTCTCATTTAGCTATTTGCGCACTTAACGGACTTTGTTGTTGTCGAGTAGCTGATCACAAATCTAACATGTGATATTTAGAACCCAAAACATGTTTGATTCAAGAGTTTTTAAGCTAGCCAATTCAATCAATGTTTTCTTGAAACCAGAACAGCCGAGGAATATGTGCCTTACAACAGCTGCAGCATATCTCGTGTTATCCCAGCCTATAGACATAACAGCTGCATAGTGAGGATCCCAGCCTATAGAATTAACAAGCTGCATCATTGGGATCCCAGCCTATAGAATAACAGCTGCATATGTGGATCCCAGCCTATAAGAATAACAGCTGCATAGTGAGGATCCCAGCCTATCTAGAATAACAGCTGCACTAGTGTGGATCCCAGCCTATAGAATAACAGCTGCATAGAGAGGCAGTCCCAGCTTATAGAATAACAGCTGCATAGTGTGGATCCCACCTATAGAAATAACAGCGCATAGTGTGGATCCCAGCGCTATAGAATAAGCACTGCATAGTGTGAGATCCCACCCTATAGAATAACACGCTGCATAGTGTGATCCCAGCCTATAGAATAACAGCTGCATGGTGGATCCCAGCCTATAGAAACACAGCTGCATACGTGAGGATCCCAGCCTATAGAATACAGCTGCATAGTGTGATCCCAGCCTACTAGAATAAAGCTGCATAGTGGATCCCAGCCTATAGAATAACAAGCTGCATAGTGTGATCCCAGCCTATAGAATAACAGCTGCATAGTGTGGATCCCAGCCTATAGAATAACAGCTGCATAGTGGGATCCCAGCCTATAGAATAACAGCTGCATGGTGTGGATCCCAGCCTATAGAATAACAGCTGCATAGTTGGATCCCAGCCTATAGATAACAAGCTACATAGTGGATCCCAGCCTATAGTAAAACAGCTGCATGTGAGATCCCAGCCTATAGAATAACAGCTGCATAGTGTGGATCCCAGCCTATAGAATACAGCGTACATAGTGTGATCCCAGCCTATAGAATAATCAGCTGCATAGGTGGATCCCAGCCTATTAGAATAACAGCTGCATAGTGTGGATCCCAGCCTATAGAATAACAGCTGCTAGTGTGGATCCCAGCCTAAGAAATAACAGCTGCATAGTGTGATCCCAGCCTAAGAATAAACAGCTTAGCATAGTGTGGATCCCAGCCTATAGAATAACAGCTGCATAGTGATCCCAGCTATAGAATGAACACTCCATAGTGAGATCCAGCCTATAGAATAACAGCTGCATAGTGAGATCCCCAGCCTAAAATAACAGCTGCATAGTGAGGATCCCAGCTATAGAATAACAGCTGTCATAGTGAGGATCCCACCATAGAATAACAGCTGCATAGTGAATCCCAGCCTATAGAATAACAAGCTGCATGTGTAGATCCCAGCCTATAGAAATACAGCTGCATAGTGTGGATCCCAGCCTATAGAATAACAGCTGCATAGTGAGGATCCCAGCCTATAGAATAACAGCTGCATAATGGTGAGATCCCAGCCTATAGAATAACAGCTGCATAGTGCAATCCCACCTATAGATAACAGCTGCCATAGTGGGATCCCAGCCTATAGAATAACAGCTGCAAAAGGGGTGAGATCCCAGCCTATAGAAACAGCTGCATAGTGAATCCCAGCCTATAGAATAACAGCTGCATAGTGAGATCCCAGCCTTATAGGAATAACAGCTGCATAGTGTCAGATCCACGCCTAAGAATAACAGCTGCAAGTGATCCCAGCTATAGAATCAGCTGCAGATGTGATCCCAGCCTATAGAATAACAGCTGCATAGTGAGATCCCAGCCTATAGAATAACAGCTGCATAGTGTAGATCCCAGCCTATAGAATAACAGCTGCAAATGTGGATCCCAGCTATAGAGATAACACTGCATAGTGGATCCCAGCCTATAGAATAACAGCTACATAGTGTAGATCCAGCCTATAGAATAACAGCTGCATAGTGTAGATCCAGCCTCTGAAATTAATGATATGTACCCTTTGATTCTTGAAGAATATAAGTCCAAAAAGGACGTAGCAATTGCTGATTGGCCCTTTATTAACCGTACATGGACAGGAGTGTGTATGTGTTTTAGAAAGTGAAGGCCTCATGTCTGGATTCTCCTCACTGAAAAAGGACAGCCTCTTTCATAACTAAACGTTACCGAACCACAGAAATGCAGCATTTCAGCAGCTGTCTCAGCCTGGCTACACTTGTGCCCGAGAGCAGACTACGACTAAACTATCAATCATCATGAAGAGGGAATTCTCACTATCCTCTATCCCAGTTTCACACCACTACCACCTGCACGCACACACCCTACCCGCACGCACGCACGCACACACACACACACACACACACACACACAACACAACCACACACACACACACACACACACATCACATTCTACACACACATCACACACATCATCTACACACTACCAACCACCACACACACCACAAACACACACACACACACACACACACACACACACACACACACACACACACACACCTACTATCTTCACACAGTGATTTTATCATCTCACCTGTGGAGTAACTTAGACAAGTTAACCTCACTCATCCCTTCTCTTAGGATGAGGTGGCACACACACACACACACACACACACACACACACACACACACACACACACACCTACTACTTGTCACACCAGTGATTTATCATCTCACCTGTGGAGGAACTTAGACAGTTTGACCTGTCCCCTCCTCTCTGGGGGGCGTTAATACGGATCAGAGGAAAACCAGAAACAAACGTCAAAGAAGGTGTGATTTACAACCATAATTCAACGTCAACAAACATTGATTTTCATCACTGTAGTCATAGGCGTTGTCAGGGGTGTGCGGTTTTCCGAGCGTCACACTCGTCTGGATTGGCTCTGTCTTTCCCTCTCTACATATTCTGATTCCATTTCACGCGAGGAATTCAAAAAGCGCACACACCAGAGGGGTGTTTGCTAGCCCGGCTTCGGCGTCGGCTATGTACTTGAGAGAGAGATTGCTACACTGTAAAAAAAAAAAAAATGTGTTCCCAACTCACTGACAGCCATGGGGGAGCACTGAGCTAGTATCAATCACTGCCAACATACAAACGCTCACGGGGAAGAACGCCTGAAATCGAGCAGTAGTCCTGTTGCTGTGTTGCTCTCAGGAGGAGCAGCGATGTCCCACGGGACGCGTTCTCACACACACACACACACCCACAGACATGTTATTCTGCTGAGAATGAGCGCGTACCAAACCACCTGATAGGAAAAAATMGTTTGACAGAACGCAGAGAATTCTCCGAGCACATGTTCTGTTACTGGTTCTAAATGATTCATTCTGAGCTTTTTTTCTTTCTTTCTTTCTCCTAACTTCTGTTGTTGTCAGAATCAAGACAAGGTAGGATATACGAGCTTCGTGGAGTATTGTGTGGGGTTTTTTTTGCGATTATGTGCCGTCGCTCTAACGTGGCATTCAACCAAGAGGCAATCGTGTCGATGCTGGATCGGCTGCCAGTATTTGAATAAATCATTGTTTTCAGCTAGAGGTGATTCTGTTTGAATATTGTGACCTATATACATAGGTCCAGAGAGAGAGAGAGAGAGAGCAGAGAGAGAGAGAGAGAGAGAGAGAGAGAGAGAGAGAGAGAGAGAGAGAGAGAGAGAGAGAGACCGAGAGAGTAGAGAGAGAGAGAGAGAGAGAGAAGAGAGAGAGAGAGAGAGAGAGAGAGAGAGAGAGAGAGGAGAGAGAGAGAGAGAGAGAGAGAGAGAGAGAGAGGAGAGAGAGCAGAGAGAGAGAGAGAGAGAGAGGAGAGAGAGAGAGAGAGAGAGAGAAAGAGAGAGAGGCAGAGAGAGAGACAGAGACAGGAAGACAGAGAGAGAGAGAAGAGAGAGAGAGAGAGAGAGAGAGAGAGTAGACAGAGAGACAGAGAGACAGAGAGAGAGCAGACCATCTCTTATCAATCAGCTGTATCTTTAAATAAAGCAGTGTACTTCTGTCTGTCCTCTTACTGAGACCTCACTCTCTTATCAGTCGCCTGTATCTAAATAAAAAGCAGAAGCAGAGACATTAGTGGTGTTAACTACTGCTAGGCTTGTCCTGACCCCCACTGACATCCCATTACATTTCCCTGATTTGAGCAGTAGTGGAGAGCTGGGCTGTGAGTTACTGTGCAAGTTCACTTGACATGAAGACCTTTCCTTTCTGTTGATGCTTATTTCGCTCTTGTTGGAGGCTGGCTGTTGCACGCTAGTAGCTTCCTCCCAGACCTGTATGACAATAGCCATGGGAGTAGCGCAGGATGGAGGGAGATAGATGAGGGCTGGGAGGGGGATTGGGAGGGGGGGGGGGGGCGGAGGGATGGAGGAGGATAGAGGGAGGGCAGGAGGGGGATGGGGAGGGGGGGGGGGGCGAGGATGGAGGGAGATAGGGCTGATATAGGGAGGGGATGGGGAGGGAGGGGGGGGAGGGGACAGAGGGGCGGAGGGCGGGGGACAGAGGGGGGTGGGTGGCCTTTTATTGCAATAAATTAGGAGATTTTTTTCACACTCCCTCCTCTAAACAGTTAGCGTGGCAGGCAGCCCTCCTCTCCTCAAACAGTTGCGTGCCAGCAGACCCTCTCTCCTCTAACAGTTAGCATGTGGCAGGCAGACCCTCCTCTCCTCTAAACAGTTAAGCAGTGCAGTTAGCATGGCAGACGCCCCTCCCTCTGCTCTAACAGTTAGCAGTGCAGTTACATGACCCTCCTCTCCTCTAAACAGTTGCATTAACAGTTACTGGCAAGCAGACCCTTCCTCTCCTCTAAACAGTTAGCATTACATTAGCACTGCAGAGCCTTCTCTCCTCTACATTAGCATTACAGTTACAGGGCAGGCCGGCCCTCCTCTTCTCTAAACAATTAGCATTAACAAGTACACTGCAGGCAGCCCCCTCTTCTCCTCTAAACAGTTAGCATTAACAGTTAGCAGTGGTCAGGCAGGCCCTCCTCTTCTCCTAAACAGTTAGCATTAACAGTTAGCACTGGCAGGCAGCCCCTCCTCTCTCTAAACAGTTAGCATTAATACCAGTTGCAGTGGCAGGCAGCGCCCTCTCTTCTCTAACAGTTGCATTAACAGTTAGCACTGGCAGGCAGGCCCTCTCTTCTCTAAAACAGTTACGCATTAAACAGTTACCTTTTGGCAGGCAGCCCCCTCTCCTCTAAAACAGTTAGCATTAAACAGTAGCTTTGGCAGCAGCCCCCTCCTCTCCTCTAAACAGTTAGCATTAACAGTTAGCTTTGGCAGGCAGCCCCCCTCTCCTCTAAACAGTTAGCATTAACTTACCTGGCAGACAGCCCTTCTCTTCTTAAACAGTTAGCATAACAGTACTTTGCAGCAGCCCCCCTTCCTCTAAACATTCTACCATAACAGGTACTTTGAGGCAGCCCCTTCTACCTCTAAACAGTTAGCATTAACAGTAGCTTTGGCAGGCAGCCCCCCTCTCCCTAAACAGTTAGCATTAACAGTTAGCTTTGGCAGGCAGGCCTCTCCTCTCTCTAAACAGTTAGCATAAAACATTAGCAGTGGCAGGCAGCCCCTCCTCTCCTCTAAACAGTTAGCATTAACCAGTTAGCAGTGGCAGACAGCCCCTCCTCTCTTAAACCTTTATTTAACTAGACAAGTCAGTTAATTAAGAACAAAATCTTATTTACAATGACGGCCTACCAAAAGGCAAAAGGCCCCTGCGGGACGGGGGCTGGGATTTTTAACAAATATATTATAACACTACCTTTCAACAGTTTGGGGCCACTTAGAAATGTCCTTTTTTTGAAAGGAAAAGCACAGTTTTTGTCCATTAAATACAACACAATGATCAGAAAAACAGTGTAGACTTGTTATGTTGTAAATGACTATGTGTAGCTGGAAACGGCTGATATTTAATAGAATATCTACATAGCATCCATCACTCCTGTGTCCCAATGGCACGTTGTGTTAGCTAATCCAAGTTTATCATTTAAAAAAGGCTAATTGATCATTAGAAAACCCTTTTGCAATTATGTTAGAACAGCTGAAAACTGTTGTACTCATTAAAGAAGCAATACAACTGGCCTTCTTTAGACTAGTTGAGTATCTGGAGCATCAGCATTTGTGGTTTCGATTACAGGCTCAAAATGGCCAGAAACAAAGACCTTTCTTCTGAAACTCGTCAGTCTATTCTTGTTCTGAGAAATGAAATTGCCAAGAAACTGAAGATCTCGTACAACGCTGTGTGCTACTCCCTTCATAGAACAGKGCAAACTGGCTCTAACCAGAATAGAAAGAGGAGTGGGAGGCCCAGGTGCACAACTGAGCAAGAGGACAAGTACATTAGAGTGTCTAGCTTGAGAAACAGACGCATCACAAGCCCTCAACTGGCAGCTTCATTAAATAGTACCCGCAAAACACCAGTCTCAACATCAACAGTGAAGAGGCGACTCTGGGATGCTGGCCTTCTTGGCAGAGTTGCAAAGAAAAAGCCATATCTCATACTGGCCAATAAAAATAAAAGATTAAGATGGGCAAAATAACACAGACACTGGACAGAGAAACTACCTAGAAGGCCAGCATCCCGGACTCGCCTCTTCACTGTTGACGTTGAGACTGGTGTTTTGTGGTTGATGTAAATTGAGAAGAGCGTGGGGCCTAGGATTGAGCCTTGGGGTACTCCCTTGGTGACAGGCAGTGGCTGAGACAGCATATTTTCTGACTTTATACATTGCACTCTTTCAGAGAGGTACTTAGCAAACCAGTCCAAAGACCCCTCCGAGACACCATTACTCCTTAGCCGGCCTACAAGAATGGAATGGTCTACCATATCAAAAGCTTTGGCCAAGTCAAGAAAAATAGCAGCACAACATTGCTTAGAATCAAGGGCGATGGTGACATCATTGAGGACCTTTAAGGTTGCAGTGACACATTCATAACCTGAGCGGAAACCAGAGTGCATACCAGGGAGAATACTATAGACATCAAGAAAGCCAGTCAGTTGTCTATTGACACGTTCTTCCAACACTTTTGATAAACAGGGCAAAATAGAAATAGGCCTATAACAGTTAGGATCAGCTTGATCTCCCTTTTTTTTAAAGGACAAACCCTGGCTCCCTTCCAAGCAATGGGAACCTACCCAGAAAGGAGAGACGGGTTAAAGAAATCGGAGATCGGCTCGGCAACTTTAAAGAAGAAAGGGTCTAAACCTTCTGACCCAGATGTTATTCGGAGGTCAAGTTTCAGGAGCTCCTTTAGCACCTCAGACTCAGTGACTGCCTGCAGGGAGAAACTTTGTAGCGGGGCAGGGGGAGAAGAGGGAGAAGCATCGGGGATAGTRACATTAGAAGGGGTGGGAGATGAGGAAATGTTGGATGGGCAAGGAGGCATGGCTGAGTCAAATAGGAATCCTGACTTAATGAAGTGGTGATTAAAGAGCTCAGCCATGTGCTTCTTGTCAGTAACAACCACATCATCAACGTTAAGGGAGATGGGCAGCTGTGAGGAGGAGGGTTTATTCTCTAGGTCTTTAACCGTTTTCCTGAACTTCTTGGGGTTAGACCCACAGAGAGAGAACTGCTCCTTAAAGTAACTAACTTGGCCTTCCGGATAGCCTGAGTGCACGTATTTCTCATTTGCCTGAACGAGAGCCAGTCAGCCTGAGTATGCGTGTGCCGAGCCTTTCGCCAAATGCAATTCTTGAGGTGGAGTAACTCTGCAAGATCACGGTCGAACCAGGGGCTGAACCTGTTTTTAATTCTCATTTTCTTTATGGGGACGTGTTTGTTAACAATACCACTGATTTAGATTTTTTATTTGGATCTCTTTTAGTCCTCATTTGGACTAATCTTCCAAGAGTCCTTAAACATTAAAATACAATTTATAATACAAACACATTTTCACATATAACACACTGTTACAAACAGACATAATACACTAACATATTGACCCAATAATACTCAGTCTAAAAATATATTGATTCTTCATCTCCTATAGTCCAAGACAGCATTTTGATGTATTATATTTAAATGGTTTTAAAGTATTGTTTAAATGTATATATTGAGAGGCTTCTGGTTTGCTCAGTTAAATTATTCAAATTTCTTTATTGCTCTAAATCGAAATGTTCTTTTGCCTATTTTTATTTTCTGTCTGGATAACACATCGATGGTGGACAATCTATTTCTGGAAATATCAAAAAAGAAGGTCCAAGCGTCTTCGACAGAGGGGATCAAGCTGATTCTAAACCATTTTACAGGTTTAAGTTGAAGGTTGAAGGAAGTCTTGCTCATTAAAGTTTTTTAGCAAGCGTCTATGACTAATCAGGACAGGTCGTTTCACTGAGCAGCCATTACGAACACAGGATGTAAAACAGTGATCACTAAGGTCATTACAGAAAACACCAGGCTGATACCTATCAGGATTATTTGTGAGGATAACATCATGAAGAGTAGCCTTTTCTGGGTGTTTGGAGTCATACCTTATGGATTGGTGATAATCTGAGAAAGATTTAGGGAGTTTCTTAAGGACTTGGTCAGGTGGTTTAAAAACTTCTTGTCACTACAGGGGGTGCTGTTTCAACTTCGACATTTTGCTTCTCCAAATTAAACTGCCTCGTACTCAATTCTTGCTCGTACAATATGCATATTATTATTACTATTGGATAGAAAACAATCTCTAGTTTCTAAAACTGTTTGAATTATGTCTGTGGGTGAACCAGAACTCTTTCTACAGCAAAAATCATGACAGGACATGCGAAGGTCTGAAAACTAGGCTCTGATCTCGGATCAGTTTAAAGCTCTGTGTGTGCCCTATGGATCGAAATGAACTGCACCCGCCTTCCCCTGGATGTCAGTAACCAATGAGAAGTGGAATGGTGTTTCTACGTATTTCTCAGAGCTTATAAAAGGGCAAGGAACGAGGTGCGCTCTCTTTTCGACTTCCGCCATTACGCAACGCAAGATCTCAGGATAGCATTTTGAAACGCTCAGTTATCGGCCTTAGATATGTCCGTCTGTAATTTAATTCGGTATAGGTGTTAGAAACATCATAACGAAGTTATTTGAAACCGATTTATATCAGTTTATGCGAGTATATTGCTATTTTCGTAGTATTGCGTTTGAGGATTTGAACATGTGTGTGCCACGTAGCTACTGTTAGCTGCTAGTTCCGAAGTTGAAGTGGACGTTTTACAACAAAGCAACGATTCTTTTGGACAAAAGGACACCTTGCCCAAGATTCTGATGGAAGCTCGTCCAAAAGTAAGAGCTATTTATGATTTTATTCCGTATTTATGTGGAAAAATGTAAACGCATTTTTCGGCCATTATTGCGGCACTAGTCTGGCTGTAACGCACACTGTATGTCTAGTAACGTTAATTTTAAAAAATCTAAATCAGCGTTGCATTAATAACCAATGCATCTTTCATTAGCTTGTCCAACTGTATTTTTTTGTCAATCTAATCGATAAATAATCGTAAACTTAGGTGCCCTTCCAAGATGGCGCCGGCCAGAATGCATGCCATGTTTTGACTGATTACATAGCATAACCACGATTTGTGATGCTAAATATGCACATTTTCGAACAAACTCTATATGCATTGTGTAATATGATGTTACAGGACTGTCATCTGAAGAATTCTGAGAAGGTTAGTGAAAAAATTAATATATTTTGGTGGTGATAACGTTATCGTGCTTTTTGCCTTGAATCAATGCTGGGTGATGTTAGCTCATGTGGTATGCTAATATAACGATATATTGTGTTTTCGCGCTGTAAAACACTTAGAAAATCTGAAATATTGTCTGGATTCACAAGATGTTGGGCTTTCATTTGCTGTACGCTGTGTATTTTTCAAAATGTTTTAAGATGAGTAATTAGGTAATACACGTTGCTCTCTGTAGTTATTCTAGTCGCTTTGGGTGAGTTTGTTGATAGTGGCTGCAATGGTAAACTGTGATTTATACCTGAAAAATGCACATTTTCTTAAAAAACATATGCTATACCATAAATATGTTATCAGACTGTCATCTTATGAAGTTGTTTCTTGGTTAGTGGCTATTTATATCTTTATTTAGTCGAAATTGTGATAGCTGCCCATGCAGGAAAAAAATGGTGGAGAAAAAAAAGTTGTGTCTTTTGCTATCGTGGTTAGCTAATAGATTTACATATTGTGTCTTCCCTGTAAAACATTTAAAAAATCGGAAATGATGGCTGGATTCACAAGATCTGTATCTTTCATTTGGGGTCTTGGACTTGTGATTTCATGAACATTTGATTATATGATATCCCTGTGGCTTTAGGCTAGGCTATGCTAGTCAGCTTTTTTGATGGGGGGATCCCGGATCAGGGGTTGTGACTCGTTTAAGCATGTCCCAGTTTAGGTCACCTAGCAGGACAAATTCAGACTTAGTGTAAGGGGCCAGGAGAGAGCTTAGGGCAGGTAGGGTACAGGCTGGTGCTGATGGAGGACGATAACACCCAACAACAGTCAACAAAGAGCTATTTGAAAGTTTAATGCTTAAATCCAGCAGATCAAATTGTCTGGAGACAGACTTGGTGGAGACAACCGAGCTCTGAAGGTGATCCTTGGTAAAGATTGCCACTTCCCCACCTTTGGAAGATCTGTCTTGCCGAAAAAGGTTATAACCAGAAAGGTTAACATCAGTATTCAAAACACTCTTCCTTAACCACGTCTCAGTAATGACCAACACATCTGGATTGGAGCTGTGAACCCACACTTTCAATTGATCCATTTTAGGTAATAAGCTTCTAGTGTTAACGTGCAGAAAACCCAGGCTTTTACGAGYGCAGAAACCAGTGAAGCAGATATCAGAGCACAAGTCAGAATTGGGTCTAACAACAGTAGATGGGCCCTGGTGTACATGCACATTTCCAGATATCATCAACAGTAATACAATCAGGGCACGGCAGAGGACAGGGAGAGCTCTGCAGTGCTGATTTATGACATCTGCATGTGCATCAGATGGCAACAAGATCATATTGTACAGCAATTTCATCAGGTAACACGAATACAAAGCCGGCAAGAGGTGGTTAGAATAAGATGGGGGGCCAAAAGTCTGTGTAACCAATAGAGAGTCAGAGGCCCGAGTGTGGGAACAAACATACTCCGTCCCACGGTTGGGTAAAGAAAGTTCGTAGTCAACAAAGTATGCAGGAGTCATGAGGCAAATAGCAAAATGCACAATAATTTTTTWAAATATATAACGACTTGGGGCTAGTCATTGTAAGTTCAGAGTCACTCGTCCCAACAATGTGTGCTGGAGGCGAGCGAAAGCTCGGGGGGGGTACCTGTACCGGACAGGAGGAGACAACCAGGACAGACGGTAAACAGATCGCCAGGTGGAWTCCAAGCAGCAGTGCAGCAGTGCAACAGGCAACGGGAGCAGGTCAAGGGACTTGAGGGAGTGTCCGGAGGGCGATATGAAATAGAGACAGGCGTGGAGTCGTGGTAGTTACGGAGAATGTTGACTACCGTGAGCCTGAGTTTGACACTCTTCTGCAGGTCGTATGTCTGGGCTCGCAGCTTCACCTGTGGCTTCGAAGTGGGACGACTCACAGTTCTCAAAGTTAGTGTTGAACAGTGTGCCCGTCAGGGCCGACTTACCAATACCAGTCTCACCGATACAGAGGATGATGAGAACAGGGAGCCTTGGCAGGTGGATTTGTTGACAAGCTGGTCTCTCGAAGGCTTGGAAACTTATCAACTTTCTGAAAGTACAGCTGGTTGAAAGGTTACTTTTATAAGCAAGCTGACGTTCGCTAGCAAGGGACGCTCCTTGCCATGTCTGACTCAAACGTCCCAAACTGGTTCGTTGTTATGATATGTCAAGTTTCTATTCAGACATTACAACGTACCAACTGCTGAGCAACTTCAGAGGAGGACAGAAAAATAGAAATTTCAAACAAAGTTGATGTCAGAATCGGAGGAGAAGAAAACGGACGTAACTCTATTTTAAACAGTTAGCAGTGGCAGGTAGCCCTTCCTTCCACCCGTACACCTGTGCAGAGAGAGAGTCCTTTGCAGGTATGAGTGGTTTCTTTGCAAGCAAATCGACCATGAAGGCCTGATTCACGTAGTCTCCTCTGAACAGTTGATGTTGAGATGCGTCTGTTACTTGAACTCGTGAAGCATTTATTTGGGCTGCAATCTGAGGTGCAGTTAACTCTAATGAGCTTATCCTCTGCAGCAGAGGTAACTCTAGGTCTTCCTTTCTGTGGCGGTCCTCATGAGAGCCAGTTTCATCATAGGCTTGTGGTGACTGCCTTGAGAAACTTTCAAAAGTTCTTGACATTTTCCGGATTGACTGACCTTCATGTCTTAAAGTAATGATGGACTGTCGTTTCTCTTTGCTTATTTGAGCTGTTCTGGCCTATATGGATGTGTCTTTTACCAAATAGGGCTATCTTCTGTATACCACCCTACCTTGTCACAACA
>NW_019945682.1:32135-40815 GCF_002910315.2 Salvelinus sp. IW2-2015 | reverse complement strand
GAGAGAGCCGAGAGAGAGGAGAGAGAGGAGAGAGAGCAGAGGAGGAGTAGGAGAGCAGGACGAGATGAGATGAGAGAGACGAGAGAGATGAGAGCGAGAGAGAGAGAGAGAGAGAGAGAGAGAGAGAGAGAGAGAGAGAGAGAAGAGGAGAGAGAGAGGAGAGAGAGAGAGAAGAGAGAGAGAGAGAGAGAGAGAGAGAGAGAGAGAGAGAGAGAGAGAGGGAGGGGGGGGGTGCACAGGAGATAGGGGCACCATGGAGTGCCAGGCATCCCTCTCTACCGCCATAAAACCTCCCTACCTCCCTACCGCCATAAACCACCCTACCTTCCTACCTCCCTACCTACCTACCTCCCTACCTCCCTACCGCCATAAACCACCCTACCTTCCTACCTCCCTACCTACCTACCTCCCTACCTCCCTACCGCCATAAACCACCCTACCTACCTACCTCCCTAACTACCTCTCTACCTCCCTACCTCCCTAACTACCTACCTACCTACCTACCTACCTCCATACCTCCCTACCTCCCTACCTCCTACCTACCTCTCTCCCTCCCTACTCCTACCTCCCTACCTACCTCCCTACTCTCTACCTCCCTACTCCCTATACCTACCTCCCTACCTCCCTACCTACCTCCCTACCTCCCTACCTACTCTCTCCTACCTCCCTACTCCCTACCTACCTCCCTACCTCCCTACCTACCTCTCTCCCTACCTCCCTACCTCCCTACCTACCTCCCTACCTCTCTACCTCCCTACCTACCTCCCTCCCCTCCCTCCTACCTACCTACCTACCTACCTCCCTATCTCCCTACCTAACTCTCTCCCTACCTCCCTACCTCTCTACCTCCCACCTACCTCCCTACCTCCCTACCTCCCTACCTACCTGGCAATCAGGAGGAGAACAAGCCCCCTGCTCACTACATTCACACTCTACAGTAATAAACGACACCTGATAGGACAATGAAGCGTTCTTTGCTTCTCTGTGAGCCCCAGAGGGTATATGACTCATACCAACACCTCTGTGAATGAGAATTATCCCGAAACAAGTCCAAACACCTCTTCACTATAGCAATAAGACAATTAAGTATAAGTTATGTTGACTGGTTAAAGGCTGGTTTGAACCGCCCCGAACATCTCTCTTTGGCTCAATCAACTGATTGGCTCAAATGCATTAAGAAGGAAAGAAATTCCACACATTTACTTGTGCAAAGCTCTCATCAAGGCAAAGGGTTGCTACTTTGAAGAATCTCAAGTAAAAATGTTTTTTGATTTGTTTAACACTTTTTTGGTTACTACATGTTTCCATATGTGTTATTTCATAGTTATTTCACAATATAAAATAATTAAAAAGAATCCTTGAATGAGTAGGTGTGTCCAAACTTTTGACTAATACTGTGTATCAGCTTATCACATCTACACTGACACTCTCACTAACACCCACACACTTAGAGACTTATGCACACACACACACACTCACCACCACACACACACCACTTATGCTGCTGCCTTACTGTCTACTATTATAATTGTAATTATTACTATGATTATTACTATTATAATTATTAATATTATTAATATTTTTATTACTACTATAATTATTATTATTATTACTATTATTATTTATCCTGCTACTAGTCACTTTCTCCTAATCCCTGTCTACATGTACATATCTACCTCAATACTCCAGTATCCCTGTCTACATGTCATATATCTACCTCAATAACGCCAGTAGCCCTGCACATTGTAAACTGTGGTTCCTTGGCCCTGACCCTGTTATATAGTCACTCTGCATCCCCTGTACATACTGACTCATATATCCTAGTATCCCTGCACATTGTAAATGTGGTCCTGGCCTGACCCTGTATATATCACCTCCTTCTTATTTCTCCTGTTTGTCAATTTTATTTTCTTATTATTCTACTATTTTGATATTGACATTGCACTGTTGGTAGGGCTTGGCAAGTTAAGCATTTCACTTTACTGGTGCAGGGACGAGTTAAAACCAGAACAATAAGTTTAATTTGATGGGTCTTACATCTCTCCTAGTGATTACTGACACCACACATCACGACTGACATCCTCAGTGTGTCTTTAGTTCCCTTTATGCTAAGTAGCTGACTAATTAGGAACTATTCTTTATGCTAAGCAGGCTGACTAATTAGGAAACATTTTACAACCTCTGGGTCACACGTCCTTCTATAGACACTAATTAATGAACACAATATGGAGGACTAACAACATGATTAATTACACCTGAAGATACGGTCTTTGTTATGTACCTGTGTTGTGTTAAAGGGGTGTCAGGGACAACACACACCTGACATGCGCACACACACGCACACACACACACACACACACACACACACACACACACACACACACACACAACACACAACACACACAGATCACACACAACACACACACACACACACCTCACACACACACACACACACACACATTACAACACACACATTGCATGGTGCTTGCTGTCTGAATAGATAGGAGTGAACACATGACATCAGACTGTCTGAATAGAATAGGAGTGAACACTGACATCAGACTGTCTGAATAGATAGGAGTGAACACTGACATCAGACTGTCTGAATAGATAGGAGTGAACACAGTGACATCAGACTGTGTTCTGAATAGAATAGGAGTGAACACTGACATCAGACTGTTCTGGAATAGATAGGAGTGAACACATGATACATTCCGACTGTCTGAATAGATAGGAGTGAAACATGACATCAGACTGTCTGAATAGATAGAAGTAGTAGGGTGAACACTGACATCAGACTGTCTGTCTGAATAGAAAGGAGTGAACACATGACATCAGACTGTCTGTCTGAATAGTGACAGTGAGAACAGCATGAAGCATTCAGACGTGTTGCTGGGAATATGATGAGTGAGTTGGTTTGATACACGTGGACAGTATCAGGTAGTCGGTGTCTGTCTGAGCATCGTTATAGAGTAGTGGGGAGGTGAGGAGTTTAGCATGATCAGTCAGAGCTGCTCTGTGTTTTGGTGTGTGTCCTGTGCGGGTGTGTGTGCATGTCTGAGTCAGGAGCGTGGTGCTACTTAGGTGTGGAGAGACGAGTCGTTGGTGTAGGTCTCGAAGTTATTTGGCACCCGTATGTCCTATTTATGTGTGGAGGGGCATTGCTACTTCTTGTGATTAAGGCCGCATTGGGGCCGTCTGATATCGTGTTCGTGCTTCTTTATGTTAAAAACCGAACACCAAACAAAAAACAACAGAAGATGTAACAACGTATACGTACAGCGTGTCTGAATACTACAGCCAGAGCCTAACGAAAGAAGGAGAGCAACATCCAGCAGAGCCTAAAGAGAATGTGGGTAGATAGAAAATAGGCTGCCTAGAGGTGATGATCTCATCAGATACAGACAACGACCTCAGACAGCGTGCTCCCTGCACCTCTGACGCGACCCCTTAACCCGGGCCCCATCACCAACATTAGGACACTACACAACTACCCCTAGAAATTAAACGAACATACGACTGGGGCCCACCCCACACTCACACCCCCCTCGACCCAAGGCCCAAATAGAGACCCATACAAAAGGCTCTCTAAGGTCAGGGCGTGACCCAACTGCAGTCGTGATCTTGCTCTCGTCCGGCCATCCTAGCGTTCCTCTATTTCCTTTGTTGTCCCGCGCGTTCTACTGGTTCCCAATCAGACGGCACGCCCTTGTCTGTCTTTATCTCTGCACTCTGGCCCCAATCACTCACTTAGGCAGCCCTGTTTTTCCACCTACCGCCTTTCGTGGCACTGTTGTTGTGTTTAGAGCATGTTAGCGCGATAAGACTCCTGCAGAACTGTTACGTTTATGTCGAAAATCTCTATAGTATGGTGTGATTCTGGGGTCCATTATGCATTGTTCCTTGAATTTCAATTTGGCTGATAGATATTCCACATGTAGAAGATGAAAGTACACATTTTCCTCTGATGGCGTCTGTCGCCTCTATGCAACCTGTCTCATATCCAGATCGAACGTACTGGTAACATTGTACTATTTATTGTTTAATAGTTTTGGTGACCATAACATCGGCCACTGTAGCATCAGTTTATTATTAGTAGTGTGTCACTGAGAATACAGGGTTTAGAAGTAGGGTGCCTAAATAGGGCCACTGTTCGAGAATAGACACATTTACACATGCAACTAATATGATACGAGGTGGAGATTGAAAGTGCATGTTAACAATACTAGTAGGTGCACAACCTTTGAGGCTAATAAGAGCACAATGGTCTATACACCAGAGTGAAGTATGGGCATCTGAAGCATACAAGCTGTTGTCGTAGACTAGGGAATGCCGATTGGACCCATGAGCTTCGGTCTGGTACATAGCTAATGTTTATTATGGTGGGTGGGGAGATGCTTTTAAAATTTAGCGAACCCAAACATATCCCCCTAACTGTTTTCTCCCTTATACATTCGCCTTAAGGTTGTTGGACCCGGAGTCAAAATCCTGCCGTCCAAAGTCTTCCTTAAGTTCCTTCCTTTGGTCGTCCCTGATAATGCTGTGTTCTATATAATAGAAATTAATGTGCTAGCCATTGGGCCTCTCTGGTCTAGGTGAATCCACTTTTAAGGTATGTGCACGTATAGACTCTAGCCGGGGATATTGTAGGTTTTAGCGCCGTATCATGCCGCAAAAGTTGTTCGAGTAATATTGTTTACAACTTTTCAAAGATCCGGGTCGCCCGTTCTGTAATTGGGCTTGGATTGTAGTCCCCTGTGTTCGACAAAGACCCTCATACCACAAGACATTTTGAGTTGCTGCCTCCTATGTTTGAAAAAGTCGAAAGTAACAGTCGCTCCATAGACCGCAGTACCATGATTCTAAAACCAGGCTCCTATCTGGAATCGTGAGCTTGTGACGTCATCTATGGGTCCTTCGTAATCTCCTAATCAGTGGGAGTGGGCCAATCAACAGCTCTGTGTGTTCTATTGAGTATGCCCCCCTCCCCACTTATATCGGTTGTCCTGTAATTCCCTCCAAGGAGATGAACCTCATCCCCTTTTTGATTTTGCAGGATTTGTCTTTGGAGGTGTATTTGGCTGTGTATATCAAGTGCACTAGAAGTGGGTCTTACCCCAATGCCCTGGTGGTGTGTCAGTTTTCTAACACAGAATGGGTAGATTTCTGGGTAATCCGTCAGTGTGAGAAGTCTTCTAATGACTTATGCTCAGCACATGCATAAGATTATGAACCACACTGCTACGCGATTACCATAGGATGTATAACCATGCCAAAGTAGTACCGTACCCATGGTTAATATGATACCATTGAATAACATTTAGAATTGAGACACGACCATGAGGATACTGTAATGGACCGGAGTAGTGAAATTTCATTTAATGTACAGCTTTTCGGGATGCCAGACGCGAACACATAATGGATTAAAACATCTGAGTAATAACAGACGCCACTTTCAGACAGAATCTTTCTTTAACATGAAGAATAAACGATAAGGGAGTTTTAATGTATATATGTCGGTCGTCGTGTAATTTAATTTAATTTTATTTATTAAATTAATCAACACAAAATTGCCAAAAAAGAACACAACTAATGTGTCTTGACGTGTCCTTTTGAATTGGATCATGAAGGTGCGTATTTTAATTGTCTGAAGTAAATGGCGTAAATACAAAATAATACTCTTTCGATATTTCGTAAGGTCGACCATGCTTATTAGGGATGAGCGCTAATCTCTATTATTAGATTATGCGTAGTCGATGCTGAAGTCCGTGCGATCAGCAATTCATTCAAGTATTCCTGGGCCTGTGGTCTACTAAGCAGAAATTTATGGTGTTCAGGTGTACGAAATATTTAATGTTCTTTATGTTACTCTTAACCTGTAGCTTTTATTATTATGACCGTAGAAATGTAGGCCCCTTGGTGTAGGCAGGTGTGTAGAAACGGCATGAGTTTTGCAAACGGAGAATTAATGAGAAATTCCGGGATACATTTCTTTTAATAGATTTCTCCATCCTAAAAAATACTAGACGTTCTGTTAATATAAAAAAAATATACTATAATAGAGTAATAGAGTCCTTTCCAAAAAGTCAACTTCCTTTCCCAAGGGTTGTTAAAAATGAAAAAGATTTTTCATTTCCAAAAAATCTGACATTTCGTTTTAAAAAAATTAAATACAACATATTTTCCTTCCCCCAAAAAAATCTAAGATTTCATGGTACAGTCTGTGCCTGGTAACTATTCTGGTATAACATGAGGATAGATGAATTTACCCAGATGTTGGTGTTTACTATCATGCAAAAACTATCTCGGCACGTACATGACAATGGAACCGCAACACCACAAGTCTGGGAGCATATGAGGTCTAAATATCCCCTAATATCTAGACCAAAGTAAAGCACTTTTGCATTAAAGCAATTTACAGTATACAGTGACACATAAATAACTAGATGTTGGTTGTTTACAATATGGTGAGGTTTATTCAGGATCCCTTCAAAGGCAGGATTCATTGAGTTTTGAACCCAGGTACTTACAACCCATCCGCACACGGTTACAATGTAATCTCATTTAACGAGTCGGCTAGCTAACAAAGAAGAACAAGAAGGGAACATAAGTAGAATTATTTTAAAGAGCAAGAATTTAGCAGTGACGACGCAATAGTTCGAGACACTAGTGGAATCTGACTGGAGGATTTGACTTCGGATCAAACAACAGACTAGGATCAAGAAAAGGGAGAAGAGGAGTTTGGGCTCGCTATTTGCCCCCCCCCCCGCGATGAATAAATCAGGCTGTACGACCAAGTTGTTTCTCTCGCAGAAAAAGCCTGGGGCTAGCTCAACTTCTCGGTAATTTTATGCTTTAGTTTCGTGCTCTGTACATTGTTAAAGCTTCAGATATTCTATGGCCCATTATTGAATGTTGAAATGTGTTACTCTTTACCAAATCTTCTAAGCACCAAAAATGTGATGATGTGTAAAAACAACAAAATATTTACAGTTCCATGGTGCAATAAAAGAAAAATTCTTATGCACTCTGAATTAAAGCCAATTAGTAATCATGCATTTGGACCCCAATCCCTTGGATTTGAAACCAATTGACATTTACAAGCCTGGTTGAATGGACCCCCTAATCCCCCCCCCCCCCACACACACAAACACAACCCCCCCACCCCAACCCCACGACCCACCCCCACCCCACACACCCCCCCACACCACACACACCCCCAACCCACACGATCGACGACACCACAAACCCCCCCCTTCACACAGTACACCCCCACCCCCACACACACACACCCCACAACCCCCCCCCCCCCCCCCCACCCCTAGCACACACTAGCCCAGACCCAGCAACCAGGACCCGAATTCTAGCCCATGCAATCTATCAGCCTGGAGAATTGCCCACAGCAGGGTGATACTGTGTTGTCACCTCTGGTTCCCGACGCTGCCTTTGAAGTGTTGTGCAAGGGTCTATTTTATGGTTGTGTATGAGCCACGAGAAGATTCCAGAACAGTTTGTATAAATTACCCGTGCGAGCGTGCGCGCGTGTGCTAGGCAAGGTGGCTGCAGGGAAACGGGGAGGGGGGAGGGAGGGAGGGGGCAGTAAAATACACAAGAACCTGTTATCATCTCAAGAATAGGAGTGAAAGATGTTAACAGATTATGTGTCAAACTGAAGCTAATTAGAAACCCATTAAACCAAGGTGTTGGTTTTTGGGAATGAACACACAGAAGTTAAATTGAATATTGTTAGTAACCCACACCGGACATTTAAATGCATTACCGAAATACATTTATGTGGGAACTCTCTGAACATTACCCAGCCACACAATTTAACATCTGTTTGATTTGCACAACTACAGTATATATTTTATCCACAATAAAATTTCACACAAGTTTTTTGATGTTTAACAAGTTGTTTTACTTTACAACAGGATTGGACTCTTAACCAAAATTAAGTTGCATCACATTTGCAGGTTTGTCCCACACAATTCCCTCACCACCTAGAGCTAAACTAGGGCAGATGTTGGGGAAAGAGAAAAGCTTCTAGACACTGTTACTGTTGTTACTGTTTGTTACTGTTGGTACATTGAGCTGACACATTTGACCAGCATGAAGGCTTCCTACTAGCGCAGCATCGATCTGTTATCTGGGAAGTGGCTGTTGCAACCCAGTCAGAAAATCCATGGTTGCCGCTTGGTCTTCAAGTATCGAACTAGGCATCAATATTTAACTGGAAGTGTTTATGTGGGCTGGCAAGCACAGTTCAGAATCCAGTGTGCATGGTCTCATTGTATGTTACGCGTCTTACCGAGTCATAGTAACTGGAAGTGTAGTGGGTTGGCAAACCAGTCAGGACATCCATGTTGCTGGTCTCAATGATCACAGCCAGATCATATTAAGCTGGAAGTGTAGTGCAGTTGGCAACCAGTCAGAACCATGTTGCACCTGCAGATGATCACTAGCAGTCATTATTAACTGAAGTTGTAGTGGGCTGTCAATCCAGTTCAGAACACATGTGTCTACTTCAGATAATCGTAACTACTCTAGTCCAGCAGGCCTGGCAACGAAGTAGGGTGGGTGATTAAGGGTGCGTGCAGCACCCCCGTGATAATAGACCATTTTACAGGACCAGTGCCGAAAGTTTGAGCATCACTGCTGCTCATTTCCAGGTTTTTCTTCG
>NW_019945682.1:0-31334 GCF_002910315.2 Salvelinus sp. IW2-2015 | reverse complement strand
AAAAAGAGAGAGATTTCTCTGGTGATGCATTCTAATTGGAACGCAGAAAGAACAAAACCACTGTCGCCTGTTTCTCTGTGATGTCATTCTAATGGTAATCCAGAAAGAACAAACAACCCTGTGCCGTCTTCTCTGTGATGTTCATTCTAATGGAATCCAGACAAGACATCTAAAGCACCTGTCCCTCTACCTCTCCTCTCCTACACTCTCTCTAACCCCCCGGCCTTGTCAGCCAGCTACAGAACCTCCTGTGATGGAATCATGCTAGGCGCGCTTGCCCTCTGCTCATCAGAACATAGCTTTGAAATGTCTGGTTGTGTCGGCTTCACACCGTGTTTCCTACAGGACCTGGAGGGCATAGCTGTGTCCAAAATGGCACGCTATTTGCCTATGTGGTGCACTACTTTTAGTGCACTATGTAGGGAATAGGGTGCCATTTGGGGACTCAAAACCTACAGTATAACAAGCCTACACAGTGACTGGAGGAAATGCGGAAGTAGCTTAATAAACACTGACAGGAGGCAGAGCAGGAAGTAGCCTAATAAACACTTGACAGGAAGCAGAGCAGGAAGTAGCCTAATAAACACTGACAGGAGGCAGAGCAGGAAGTAGCCTAAAAACTGACAGGAGGCAGAGCAGGAAGTAAGCCTAATAAACACTGAGCAGGAAGGCAGAGCAGGAGTAGCCTAATAAACACTGACAGGAGGCAGAGCAGGAAGTAGCCTAATAAACACTGACAGGAGCAGAGCAGAGCAGAAGTAGCCTAATAAACACTGACAGGAGGCAGAGCAGGAAGTAGCCTAATAAAACACTGACAGGAGGCAGAGCAGGAATAGCCTAATAAACACTGACACGGAGGCAGAGGCAGGTAAGTAGCCAATAAACACCGACAGGAGGCAGAGCAGGAAGTAGCCTGATAAACACAGAAGGTGACAGAGCAGGAAGTAGCCTAATAAACACTGACAGGAGGCAGAGCAGGGAAGTAGCCTAATTAAACACTGACAGGAGGCAGAAGCAGGAACGTAGCCTAATAAACAATGACAGGAAGGCAGAGCAGGAAGTAGCCTAATAAACACTGACAGGAGGCAGAGCAGGAAGTAGCCTAATAACACTGAAAGGACGCAGAGCAGGAAGTAGCCTAATAAACACTGACAGGAGGCAGAGCACGAAGTAGCGCCTAATAAACACTGACCAGGAGGCAGAGCAGGAAAGTAGCCTATAAAACACTGACAGGAGGCAGAGCAGGAAGTAGCCTAATAAACACTGACAGGAGGCAGAGCAGGAAGTAGCCTAATAAACACTAACAGGAGGCAGAGCAGGAAGTAGCCTGATAAACACAGAAAGGTGACAGAGCAGGAAGTAGCCTAATAAACACTGACAGGAGGCGAGCAGGAAGTAGCCTAATAACACTGACAGGAAGCAGAGCAGGAAGTAGCCTAATAAACACTGACAGGAGGCAGAGCAGGAGTAGCCTAATAAACCTGACAGGAGGCAGAGCAGGAAGTAGCCTAATAAACACTAACAGGAAGGCAGAGCAGGAAGTAGCCTGATACACAGAAGGTGACAGAGCAGGAAGTAGCCTAATAAACACTGACAGGAGCAGAGCAGGAAGTAGCCTAATAAACACTGACAGGCGGGCAGAGCAGGAAGTAGCCTAATAAACACTGACAGGAGGCAGAGCAGGAAGTAGCCTAATAAAACACTGACAGGCGGCAGAGCAGGAAGTAGCCTAATAAACACTGACAGAAGGCAAAGCAGGAAGTAGCCTAATGAACACTGACAGGAGGCAGAGCAGGAAGTAGCCTAATAAACGCTGACAGGAGGCAGAGCAGGAGGTAGCCTAATAAACACTGATAGGAGGCAGAGCAGGAAGTAGCCTAATAAACACTGACAGGAAGGCAGAGCGGAAGTAGCCTAATAAACGCTGACATGAGGCAGAGCAGGAAGTAGCCTAAATAAACCCAGACAGGAGACAGAGCAGGAGGTAGCCTAATAAACACTGACAGGTGACAGAGCAGGAAGTAGCCTAATAAACTGACAGGAGGCAGAGCAGGAAGTAGCCCAATAAACACTGACAGGAGGCAGAGCAGGAAGTAACCTAATAAACCTGACAGGAGGCAGAGCAGGAAGTAGCCTAATAAACACTGACAGGGGCAGAGGCAGGAAGTAGCCTAATAAACACTGACAGGTGACAGAGCAGGAAGTAGCCCTAATAACACCCAGACAGGAGACAGAGCAGGAAGTAGCCTAATAAACACTGACAGGAGGCAGAGCAGGAAGTAGCCTAATAAACACTGACAGTAGAGAGCAGAAAGTAGCCTAATAAACGCGACAGGAGACAGAGCAGGAAGTAGCCTAATAAACACTGACAGGTGACAGAGCAGGAAGTAGCCTAATAAACACTGACAGAAGGCAAAGCAGGAAGTAGCCTAATAAACACTGACAGGAGGCAGAGCAGGAAGTAGCCTAATAAACACTGACAGGAGGCAGAGAGGAAGTAGCCCATAAACACTGACAGGAGGCAGAGCAGGAAGTAGCCAATAAACACTGACAGTAGGCAGAGCAGGAGTAGCCCAATAAACACTTCATCAATGGGACCATATGCCTTCTGATGTGAAGCGCTCGCTTGTGGTCAAGTAGTGATTAACAAGATGATACATGTATTGTGTGATATGACACACTGGATGCTGGGGGATTTAGAGTGCAGGTAGATTATTGGTCATGGAAACTTCAAATCTAGGTCTTGGTCACAAACACAGTAATACCTGGAAACACAGTCATATCTGGAGACAGTAATATCTGGAAACAGTAATATCTGGAAACAGTAATATCTGGAAATAGTAATATCTGGAACACAGTATATTCTGGAAACACAGTAATATCTGGAAACACGTAATATCTGGAAACAGTAATATCTGGAAACACAGTGATATCTGGAAACAGTAATATCTGGAAACAGTAATATCTGGAAAACAGTAATATCTGGAAACACAGTAATATATGGAAAACAGTAATATCTGGAAACACAGTAATATATGGAAACACAAGAAATTCTGTAAAACAGTAATATCTGGAAACAAGTAATATCTGGAAACAGTAATATCTGGAAACAGTAATAAGTATCTGGAAACACAGTAATATCTGGAAACAGTAATATCTGGAAACACAGTAATATCTGGAAACAGTAATATCTGGAAACAACAGTAATATCTGGAAACAGTAATATCTGGAAACAATAATATCTGGAAACAGTAATATCTGGAAACAGTAATATCTGGAAAACAGTAATATCTGAAACACACAGTAATATCTGGAAACATTAATATCTGGAAACAGTAATATCTGGAAACACAGTAATATCTGGAAACAGTAATATCTGGAAACACAGTATATCTGGAAAACAGTAATATCTGAACACAGTAATATCTGTAAACAATAATATCTGGAAACAGTAATATCTGGAAACACAGTATATCTGGAAACAGTAATATCTGGAAACCAAGTAATATCTGGAAACACATAATATCTGGAAACATTAATATCTGGAAACGTAATATCTGGAAACATAGTTAATATCTGGAACAGTAATATCTGGAAACAGTAATATCTGAACACAGTAATATCTGGAAACAGTAATAGTGTTTCAACAGAGGAAAGGCATTAGATTATATGATATATTTATTATTCATATTAAATGCCAGAAACATTTCTGAGGCTTTTAATCGAGTTGCATGGTCACATCCTTGGAAAGTATATGTCATGTTATAAGTAAGAAAAAGCTGTAACTGTTGAGTAGTGTGAACTAAATGGAGATTTCCTTCCCTGCAGAGCCTTCTGTGTGTATGCATGGTGCTACGGTTGAATACCAAAGCACATATTGAGATCAGATGGAAGTTTCTCTCTCCAATACCTACTCAGTGTGTGGGAGCCAGTACCCTCTCTCTCTCTCTCTCTCTCTCTCTCTCTTCCTCTCTCTCTCTCTCTCTCTCTCTCTCTCTCTCTCTCTCTCTCTCTCTCTCTCTCTCCTCTCTCTCTCTTTCTTCTCTCTCTCTCTCTCTCTCTCTCTCTCTCTCTCTTTCTCTTCCTCCTCTCCTCTAGCTCTCTAGCTCTCTAGCTCTCTAGCTCTCTGTCTCCTGTCTCTGTCTCTCTTCTCTCTCGCTCGCTCTCTGTCTGTCTCGTCTCTCTCTCTCTCTCTCTCTCTCTCTCTCTCTCTCTCTCTCTCTCTCTCTCTCTCTCTCTCTCTCTCTCTCTCTCTCTCTCCTAACTCATCCCTCCTCCTACCTCCTTCCTCTCCTTCTCTCGTCGCTCTCTCTCTCCCTCTCTGCAATGTGAGCTGAAAGCAGCACAGAGATTGACTGAGAGGAACTCCCTGTCACTGGAGGAGTGATGACAACTAGCCAAGGACCCTGCTGTGCCCTCCCTCATACTCGCTCCAAACCCCATCCCATTGTTTGGACTGAGCAGTGCGCTGTGTATGGTCGGACCTACCACATGGACTCACTTAGACTACCAGCCTGAACACAGTTCACTGTTTAAACACGACAAAAACCTGATCTGACATTCAGAGGTGTACCCACACATACTACAGCTCACAATGTACCATCTCCTTTAATTTCCTTAGAGGAACGTCCACAGTTTTCAGGTTAGGTCTATTCCAAACAAGGCCGTTTGTTTTAGGTCTGTGTCACCCACAAAAMCTCAGGGAGATGCGCGCCGGGGAAATCCACATTTTTTGTGTTAACGGCGCCTGTCTCTTGGCAACACATTGAAAGGGCCCTATGTGCATTGATGACACACAATTGTCTTGGCGATGTGGAAGTGTTAACTGCCTAATCCCGTATGGCTGGCCAGACAGAGGTTGCTTCCTGAATGGCACCCTATTCCCTACATAGTGCACTACTTTTGACCAGGGCCCAATGGGATAGTGCCCTAAGTAGGGAATAGGGTGCCATTTGACAGGCCGCCAGTCCCTGCTGTTCTGTTAGAGCCTGTAGACAAACTCAGCAAGTGTTTGCTTACCAAACTTTTTATTTCCGCGGCTAAATAAAAGTAGTTCAACAGCATTCTGCCTCGTTCTAAAGAAGTGTCCAGTTTTTATTTTTTTTATTGTGTTTCGAAACACACAATCACGTGAGTTATATCAACAAAACCCTTCAACCAAATGTTTTTTTCTGGGATTTAAATCATACTTCAGGTTATAGAATGTCAAATGTCCCTTAAAACTGCTGTGTCTGATGACCGTCATCTGAGCGGTAAACTCGACTTCTGGTCGTTCTCTGAGTTCTTTTTCGGGGTGTGAAAACTATAGATTTTTTATTTACAAAGAAATTGTAAAATCAAATTCGACCGGCTGATACAATAGCACTTGATCGGAGTTGCTCATGGGTAATGGTGTTGACAATATGTTAGCGTGCTGTGAAGGCCAGTGGACTCGGGATTACAATTTAGCTGTTAGAACATCCTCCTGGGCTAATATTGAAACTGCCCCCCCCCCCCCCGCCCCCACCCCACACAAGCATAATTTGTTTCACAGTCACATCCTAACAGCATGAATCAAATGTTGACATTTGTAATTTCATGCACACATGGGTGTTTGGCTGCCCAAGCTGGACGATACCATGTCTTGTGGTCTCTTCCTTATTGCTCCTGTCTAGGCTGGGGTTATTTATGGGGAACACACTAGAATGACTGTCATCAGGCTGGACGATACCATGTCTATGTGGTCTCTTCCTTATCTGCTCCTGTCCTAGGGTGGGTAATTTATGGGGAACAGACTAGAAGGACTGTCATCTAGTGGGGTTATTTATGGGGAACAGACTAGAATGATGTCTCTAGTGGGGTTATTTATGGGGAACAGATAGAATGACTGTCATTAGTGGGTTATTTGGGAACAGACTAGAATACTGTCATCTAGTGGGGTTATTTATGGGGAACAGACTAGAATGACTGTCATCTAGTGGGGTTATTTATGGGGAACAGAATAGAATGACTGTCATCTAGTGGGGTTATTTATGGGGAACAGACTAGAATGACTGTCATCTAGTGGGGTTATTTAGGGGGACAGAATAGAATGACTGTCATCTAGTGGGGTTATTTAGGGGAACAGACTATAATGACTGTCATCTAGTGGGGTTTTTATGGGGAACAGACTAGAATGACTGTCATCTAGTGGGGTATTTTATGGGAAACAGAATAGAATGACTGTCATCTAGTGGGGTTATTTATGGGGAACAGACTAGAATGACTGTCATCTAGTGGGGTTATTTAGGGGAACCGACTAGAATGACTGTCACTAGTGGGGTTATTTATGGGGACAGAATGACTGTCATCTAGTGGGGTTATTTATGGGGAAAGACTAGAATGACTGTCCATAGTGGGGTTATTTATGGAACAGACTAGAATGACTGTCATCTAGTGGGGTTATTTATGGGGAACAGACTAGAATGACTGTCATCTAGTGGGTTATTTATGGAACAGACTAGAATGACTGTCATCTAGTGGGTTATTTATGGGGAACAGAATAGAATGACTGTCATTAGTGGGGTTATTTATGGGGAACAGACTAGAATGACTGTCATCTAGTGGGGTTATTTATGGGGAACAGACTAGAATGACTGTCATCTAGTGGGGTTATTTATGGGGAACAGACTAGAATGACTGTATCTAGTGGGGTATTTATGGGAACAGAATAGAATGACTGTCATCTAGTGGGGTTATTTATGGGAACAGACTAGAATGACTGTCATCTAGTGGGGTTATTTATGGGGAACAGACTAGAAGATTGTCATCTAGTGGGGTTATTTATGGGGACAGACTAGAATGACTGTCATTAGTGGGGTTATTTATGGGGAACAGACTAGAATGACTGTCATCTAGTGGGGTTATTTATGGGGAACAGACTAGAATGACTGTCATCTAGTGGGGTTATTTATGGGAACAGACTGTCATCTAGTGCAAATTTGCCCAGACTTGCACAGGCTAACGCCACAGTGCACCAGAACTACACTGTTTCAAGGTGACAGACTAACTGCCAAGGGTGACAGGCCCTACACTGCACAGTGCACCAGAACCCTACACTGCACCAGTGCACCAGGCCCTACATGCACAGTGTACCTAGCCACAGTGCACCCAGGCCCTACACTGCCACAGTGCACCAGAACCTACACTGCCACAGTGGACCAGGCCCTACACTGCCAGTGCACCAGAACCTACACTGCACAGTGCACGCAGAACCCTACACTGCCAAGGTGGACAGGCCCTACACTGCCACAGTGCACCAGAACCTACACTGCCACGTGGACCAGGCCCTACACTGCCACAGTGCACCAGGCCCCTACACTGCCACAGTGCACCAGAACCACACTGCCACAGTGCACCAGGCCCTAACTGCACAGTGGACCAGAACCCTACACTGCCACAGTGGACCAGGCCTCCTACACTGCTCACAGTGCACCAGAACCCTACTACTGCCACAGTGCAGCACAGGCCCTACACTGCCACAGTGCAGAACCTACACTGCCACATAGACAAGGCCTAACTGCCAGAGTGGCCAGCCTACACTGCAGTGAACAGGCCCTGCACTGCAGTAACAGGCTGCACTGCACAGTGGACCAGACCCTTCACTGCCACAGTGCAGGCCCTGCACTGCACAGTGGACCAGACCCCTGCACTGCCACAGGAACCAGGCCCCTGCACTGCCACAGTGGACCAGACCCCTGCACTGCCACAGTGAACCAGGCCCTGCACTGCCACAGTGGACCAGGCCCTGCATGCAGTGAACGGCCCCTGCACTGCCACAGTGGACAGCCTGCGCCAGCTTGGACCAGACCTACACTGCCACAGTGCACCAGAACCCTACACTGCCACAGTGACCAAGGCCTGCACTGCCACAGTGAACCAGGCCCCCTGCACTGCCACAGTGGACCAGACCCCTACGCTGCCACAGTGGACCAGAACCACACTGCCACAGTGGACCAGGCCCTGCACTGCCGCAGTGGACAGCCTGCACTGCCACAGTGGACCAGGCCTACACTGCACAGTGCACCAGACCCCTACGCTGCCACAGTGCACAGGCCCTACTGCACTATATATAACCATCACTGTGTAATAATGACAACACACTAACATATATATAACCATCACTGTGTAATAATGACACACACTAACCATCCTGTGTAATAATGCCACAATAAAATCACTATATATAACATCCACTATATATAACCATCATATACATAACCATCACTGTATAATAGTGAAACACTAACCATCACTGTGTATAATGCAACACACTACCATCACTATATATAACCATCACTGTGTAATAATGACACCTAACCATCACTATATATACCATCACTATATATAACTATCACTGTATAAATAATGAAAGTCACTAACCATCACTGTAATAATGACACACACTAACCATCATTATATATAACATCACTGTTAATAATGAACACTAACATCATATATAATAACCATCACTATAATAATAATGAATCATCAATAACCATCACTATATATAACCATCACTATATATAACCATCACTATATATACCATCACTAATATAACATACTAAATATACACCATAAAAATCACTATATATAACATCACTTATTAATCAATATATATGACACACACTAACAATCACTATAATAACTCTCACTATATAAACCATCACTATATATAACCATCACTATATATAACTACATATATAAAACCATAACTGTGTAATAATGATCACTAACCATCAATATATAACATCACTATATAAACCATCACTGTGTAATAATGATACAACTAACCATCACTATATAAACTCATGTGTAATAATGACACACACTAACCATCACTATATATAATATCACTGTGTAATAATGATACACACTAACCATCACTATATATAACCATCACTGTGTAAATAATGACACACACTAACCACATATATATAAACCATACTATATAACCATCACTATATATAACCTCACTGTATAATAATGATACACACTAACCATCACTACGTTAACCATCACTATATAAATACTCTGTAATATAACACTACATATGTAATAATACAAACAACCATCACTATATATCAACATATATAACCATCACATAATAATAACCATCACTGTAATAATACACACATAACCATCACTGTTATAATACCAACTACAACATATATATAACCATCACTATATATAACATCATATATAACCATCACTGTATAATATGACAACCACTACATACTTTATAAATACACACACTAACCATCACTATATATATACCATCATGTAATAATGACACACTAACTCACTATATTAACCATCACAATATATAACTACACTGTATAATAATGACACACACTAACCATCACTACGTATATAACCATCACTATATATAACCATCACTGTATATAGACCATCATGTATAATAATGACATCAACAACCATCACTGTGTATATATATGAACACACTAACCATCACTATATAACCATCACTATATATAACCATCACTGTATAATAATGACAGTCATAACACTCATATATATACATCACTTATAACATCACTATATATAACCATCACTGTATATACCATCTACTATATAACCATCACTATATAACCATCACTGTATAATAATGCTCACTAACCATCACTATATATAACCATCACTATATATAACCATCACTATATATAACCATCACTGTATAATAATGAACACACTAACATCACTATATATAACCATCACTATATATATACATCACTATATATATCATCACAAAACCATCACTGTATAATAATGACACACACTAACCATCATATATATACATCACTATATATAACCATCATATATATAACATCACGTATAATAATGACACACACTAACCTCATATATAACCATCATATATATAACATCATATATAACATCAATATTAACATCACTATATAACCATCACTATATATACTCATATCTAAATCACTATATAACCATCACTGTATAATAATGGCCTATCAAGTAAACAATGTAGGAAAGGTTTTGGCTGGAAGGACTGGAAGTAGTTATGGAGAGTCTGAGTAGCGAGTGGCGAAAGAATTTCTACTTTTCAATTCACATTACATCCTTGCCGTAGCTTTCGTTGTGGCTGGCAAAGGCGGGATTCTTGGTCCGCAGCTCAAATTAACCGTAAATATCACGTAGTCACTAGCCAATAAGGCCAACTGTTTAACAATCCAATCAACTTTTCTTCCAAACCATATGACTCTTGAATTGTGCAACAATACAAGCATGTGCTGAAAATTAAAGGGTTTTTTTTCTCATCTGTACACATTCAATTACACAAAAAATTAAATTCCACGTGTAAAGTGTTGGTCCCATGTTTCATGAGCTGAAATAAAAGATCCCAGAAATTATGCAAAAAGCTTATTTCTCTCGATTTCTTTTGCACAAATTAGTTTACTTCCCTGTTAGTGAGCATTTCTCCTTTGCCAAGATAATCCATCCACCTGAGAGGTGTGGCATATAAAAAAAAAACTGATTAAAAAGCATGATCATTACACAGGTGCACCTTGTGCTGGGGACAATAAAGGGCCACTCTAAAATGTGCTGTTTTGTCACACAACACAATGCTACAGATGTCTCAAGTTTTGAGGGAGTGCGCAATTGGCATGCTGACTACAGGAATGTCCACCAGAGCTGTTGGCAGATAATTTAATGTTAATTTCTCTACCATAAGCCGCCTCCAATGTCGTTTTAGAGAATTTGGCAGTACATCCAACCAGCCACACACTTTCTGCACAAACTGTCAGAAACCATCTCAGGAAACCTAATCTGCATGCTCGTCGTCCTCACCAGAGTATTGACCTGATTGCGGTTTGCCGTCTCAACAGACTTCAGTGGGCAAAAGCTCATCTTCGATGGCCGCTGGCACGCTGGAGGAGAACTGCCCCCGGACAGATGGCAGACAGCGTGTATTGTGTTTTGTTCAAAAACATTGCTCTGCTATTACAATTTGTTCTATAAGATTGTTGGCTCAACGAGACAATTCTGTTTACATTGGCCTGTTCGGATGGGGGGGGTCAACTGTCGGGCGAGTGTCGAACGGTAGCGGTCGAGACGTGACAAGTTCACCAGTTTTACACTGCAGTAAAATGTGGAGCTGACGTGGACTGTCGATAAAAGTCTAGTATGTGCGAAGACCCTCATAAGTTCAGTCTCAAATGGCACCCTATTCCACATAGGGACTCTGGTCAAAAGAAGTGCACTACATAGGGAATAGGGTGCCATTGGACTCTGGTCAAAAGAAGTGCACTACATAGGGAATAGGGTGCCAGTTTAGAACTTACCCAATATAAACTCTAGGCATAAGAAAACAACGAGCATCCTGCCTAAAGAGTCCCCTGCTTTGTCCTCAGTCTTGGTTCATCCTGTAGGCCAGAGATCCAATAAAGGAAAGAGAGATATCTACCTACAGGATATTAATGAGGAGGCTGGCTAGCTGCGAGGAGAGGAGGTCTATCCACGTCCCAAATGGCACCTTATTACCTACAAACTGGAGGGCACTACGTTCAGGAGGGGCTCACAGGGCCCTGGTCAAAAAGTAGTACACTATGTGAGGAATAGGGTGGCCGTTTGGGACGAAGCTGTTTGGTTTAGAACATGAATTACTGCCTGTATTTATTTAAGAGGGAATCTGCTACCCGTCCAGTGTAAATATATTACGTGGGGGGGGGACAAAACACCAACAATAAACATTGCAAGTAATTGGTTGATGTAGGAATGTGACATTTTGGCTCTTGCAACAGTCGGGATCTAAAATTTGAAATAATATGCATAAATAATAGATATGAATAAACGAATGGACAGCCTGATACATCACGATACACCTAGGCAGTTGGGTTGAGTTTCACACACAGTCAGACGTTGTAAATCAGCAGAGGAATTCATTACGGAGAGGACTAGTCCACCGAGAGACCTCTGCCGACGACTGCAACGACAGACGCTCAAACAATATATATACGGCCTTATTTACATACTCATACATGATGTGTTACTGTCTGGCTGCTGTAGTTATACCTCCTTAACTCATACATGATGTGTTACTGTCTGGCTGCTGTAGTTACCTCCTTAACTCATACATGATTGTTACTGTCTGACTGCTGTAGTTGCCTCCTTAACTCATACATGATGTGTTACTGTCTGACTGCTGTAGTTACCTGCCTTAACTCATACATGATGTGTTACTGTCTGACTGCTGTAGTTACCTCCTTAACTCATACATGATGTGTGCTGTCTGACTGCTGTAGTTACCTCCTTAACTCATACATGATGTGTTACTGTCTGACCTGTGTGTTACCTGCCTTAACTCATACATGATGTGTTACTGTCTGGCTGCGTAGTTACCTCCTTAACTCATACATGATGTGTTACTGTCTGGCTGCTGTAGTTACCCCTTAACTCATACATGATGTGTTACTGTCTGACTGGTGTAGTTACCTCCTTAACTCATACATGATGTGGTACTGTCTGACTGCTGTAGTTATACCCCTTAACTCATACATGATGTGTTACTGTCTGACTGCTGTAGTTATACCTGCCTTAACTCATACATGATGTGTTACTGTCTGACTGCTGGAGTTACCTCCTTAACTCATACATGATGTGTTACTGTCTGACTGCTGTAGTTACCTCCTTAACTCATACATGATGTGTTACTGTCTGACTGCTGTAGTTACCTGCCTTAACTCATACATGATGTGTTACTGTCTGGCTGCTGTAGTTACCTCCTTAACTCATACATGATGTGTTACTGTCTGACTGCTGTAGTTACCTCCTTAACTCATACATGATGTGTTACTGTCTGACTGCTGTATGTACCTCCTTAACTCATACATGATGTGTTACTGTCTGACTGCTGTAGTTACCTCCTTAACTCATACATGATGTGTTGCTGTCTGACTGCTGTAGTTACCTCCTTAACTCATACATGATGTGTTACTGTCTGACTGCTGTAGTTATACCTCCTTAACTCATACATGATGTGTTACTGTCTGACTGCTGTAGTTACCTCCTTAACTCATACATGATGTGTTACTGTCTGTGCTGTAGTTACCTCCTTAACTCATACATGATGTGTTACTGTCTGACTGCTGTAGTTACCTCCTTAACTCATACATGATGTGTTACTGTCTGACTGCTGTAGTTACCTCCTTAACTCATACATGATGTGTTACTGTCTGACTGCTGTAGTTACCTCCTTAACTCATACATGATGTTACTGTCTGACTGCTGTAGTTATACCTGCCTTAACCATACATGATGTGTTACTGTCTGACTGCTGTAGTTACCTCCTTAACTCATATATGATGTGTTACTGTCTGACTGCTGTAGTTACCTCCTTAACTCATACATGATGTGTTACTGTCTGACTGCTGTAGTTACCTCCTTAACTCATACATGATGTGTTACTGTCTGACTGCTGTAGTTACCTCCTTAACTCATACATGATGTGTTACTTTCTGACTGCTGTAGCTACCTGCCTTAACTCATACATGATGTGTTACTGTCTGACTGCTTTAGTTATACCTCCTTAACTCATACATGAGTGTTACTGTTGACTGCTGTACTACCTGCCTTAACTCATACATGATGTGTTACTGTCTGACTGCTGTAGTTACCTCCTTAACTCATACATGATATGTTACTGTCTGACTGCTGTAGTTACCTCCTAACTCATACATGATGTGTTACTGTCTGACTGCTGTAGTTACCTCCTTAACTCATACATGATGTGTTATAGTCATATTAATGCCATGCCAGCTCTTCAGCTCTGATATTTATAGTCATATAATGCCATGCCACTCCTGCAGCTCTGATATTTATAGTCATATTCATGCCATGCCACTCCTTCAGCTCTGATATTTATAGTCATGTTAATGTCATGCCATTTCAGCTCCTTCAGCTCTGATATTTATAGTCATATTAATGCCATGCCAGCTCCTTCAGCTCTGATATTGATAGTCATATTAATGCCATGCCAGCTCCTTCAGCTCTGATATTTATAGTCATGTTAATGTCATGCCAGCTCCTTCAGCTCTGATATTTATAGTCATATTAATGCCATGCCAGCTCCTCACCTCTGATGTTTATAGTCATGTTAATGCCATGCCAGCTCCTTCAGCTCTGATATTTATAGTCATGTTAATGTCATGCCAGCTCCTTCAGCTCTGATATTTATAGTCATGTTAATGTCATGCCAGCTCCTTCAGCTCTGATATTTATATCATGTTAATGCATGCCAGCTCCTTCAGCTCTGATATTTATAGTCATATTAATGCCATGCCAGCTCCTCAGCTCTGAGATGTATAGTCATGTTTAATCCATGCCAGCTCCTTCAGCTCTGATATTTATAGTCATTGTAATGCCATGCCAGCTCCTTCAGCTCTGATATTTATAGTCATGTTAATGCCATGCCAGCTCCTTCAGCTCTGATATTTATAGTCATATTAATGCCATGCCAGCTCCTTCAGCTCTGATATTTATAGTCATGTTAATGTCATGCCAGCTCCTTCAGCTCTGATATTTATAGTCATGTTTATGCCATGCCAGCTCCTTCAGCTCTGAGATGTATAGTCATGTTAATGCCATGCCAGCTCCTTCACCTCTGAGATGTATAGTCATGTTAATGCCATGCCAGCTCCTTCAGCTCTGATGTTTATAGTCATGTTAATGCCATGCCAGCTCCTGCAGCTCTGATATTATAGTCATATTCATGCCATGCCAGCTCCTTCAGCTCTGATATTTATAGTCATGTTAATGTCATGCCATTTCAGCTCCTTCAGCTCTGATATTTATAGTCATGTTCAGCCATGCCAGCTCCTTCAGCTCTGATGTTTATAGTCATATTCATGCCATGCCAGCTCCTTCAGCTTAGATATTTATAGTCATATTAATGCCATGCCAGCTCCTTCAGCTCTGATATTTATAGTCATGTTCATGCCATGCCAGCTCCTTCAGCTCTGATGTTTAAAGTCATATTCATGCCATGCCAGCTCCTTCAGCTCTGATATTTATAGTCATATTAATGCCATGCCAGCTCTTTCAGCTCTGATATTTATAGTCATATTAATGCCATGCCAGCTCCTTCAGCTCTGATATTGATAGTCAATTAATGCCATGCCAGCTCCTTCAGCTCTGATGTTTATAGTCATGTTAATGCCATGCCAGCTCCTTCAGCTCTGATGTTTTATAGTCATGTTAATGCCATGCCAGCTCCTTCACCTCTGATATTTATAGTCATGTTAATGCCATGCCAGCTCCTTCAGCTCTGATATTTATAGTATATATTAATGCCATGCCAGCTCCTTCAGCTCTGATGTTTATAGTCATATTAATGCCATGCCAGCTCCTTCAGTTCTGATGTTTATAGTCGTATTAATGTCATGCCAGCTCCTTCAGCTCTGAGATATGTAGTCATGTTAATGCCATGCCAGCTCCTTCAGCTCTGATATTTATAGTCGTAATAATGCCATGCCAGCTCCTTCAGCTCTGATATTTATAGTCATGTTAATGCCATGCCAGCTCCTTCAGCTCTGATTTGTGTAGTTATGTTAATGCCATGCCAGCTCCTTCAGCTCTGATATGTGTAGTCATGTTAATGCCATGCCAGCTCCTTCAGCTCTGATATTTATAGTCATATTAATGCCATGCCAGCTCCTTCAGCTCTGATATTTATAGTCATATTCATGCCATGCCAGCTCCTTCAGCTCTGATATTTATAGTCATGTTAATGCCATGCCAGCTCCTTCAGCTCTGATATGTTGTAGTCATGTTAATGCCATGCCAGCTCCTTCAGCTCTCGATATTTATAGTCATATGTTAATGCCATGCCAGCTCCTTCAGCTCTGATATTTATAGTCATGTTAATGCCATGCCAGCTCCTTCAGCTCTGATATTTATAGTCATATTAATGCCATGCCAGTTCCAGGCAAATAAATAATCTCTCTCTTCAGAAACCTTCAACACAAACAGACAAATAAATAAATAATCTCTCTCTACAGAAACCTTCAACACAAACAGGCAAATAAATAATCTCTCTCTACAGAAACCTTCAACACAAACAGGCAAATAAATAAATAATCTCTCTCTGGCCCTTTACAGAAACCTTCAACGGAAACAGACAAATAATTAATCTCTCTCTGGCCCTTTACAGAAACCTTCAACACAAACAAAGTTCTGACTGAAGTGATTTCCACCCCCCGTGGCGGTGACATTACCGCCACTGTAAACACATTATAAATAACATATTTCTGTCCATTCCTCCTTTCCATACTTAAGGTTAAGTTGAGTTCATTATGCAGGCCACTGCCCTCGTGCAATAAGCAACGCATAAATTATACATACTAATTACACTGGATGGGGAGCCACTTTAATGAACGCTCTTAATTAAACCCTACAACAACATTGTGGTTGTGTACAGGACGGAATTGGAGGCGGAGCTATATTTCACTCGCGTGTGCGTGTGCGTGTGTGTGTGTGAGTTAACCTTCATATCTGACTGGATGGGTCTTACTGCGGAGGTAACAAGGACAGCGGTTATTTATAATATAACGCAGCTGATTACGTCACAACGCTTTATAAAGGGACCTCATTCACACTGAAAACCTGTTGTATTGTAAAGGTTTTGGACGAAAAGATACTGTGTGAACCTTTGTTTTAATGAGCATTTCGATAATGGCAGTTTACAGGGTAGCACATCAGACTGACTCGGTATTTCTCAAATCAGGAGACACCAAGCATCTCATTCTTTCTCATTTTCTAAATTAAAATCATGAAATCCCAGAGGGACATGTTTAAACCAGTGCAAAGTTTGTGTTTTTTTGTTGTTGTAAATGTTCATATACAAACTACGGTTTCATGCAAAAACGTTTAAAAACGTTTAAACGGAACTTCAAGCTAATGAGATGGGTTTGTTCATCTGGTATTTATTAAATTCAATTGGATACTTTGAAAGAATTCAAGGCCTTCAAAATGTCGGTGATAATTGATTATTATGCATTGATTTCAAATCGTCATACTTTAATTGATTAAACCTGATTGTTAAAACACAAATACATGTCAAAGCAAAGCAGCCTTGTGGACAGCTGGATTGTACCTGAATTCCAGGATTCTTTTCAATCAAGAGCTGAGTCATAATTTGAAGTTATTTCCCTACACATATATGCAAAGACCCTATTAAAAATAAATAATATATATTTCCGTAACTACCCTATTATAAATATATATTTCCGTAACTACCCTATTATATATAATATATTTCAGTAACTACCTTATTATAAAATAAAAATATATTCCGTAACTACCCTATTATAAATATATATTTCATAACTACCCTATTATAAATATATATTTCAGTAACTACCCTATATAAATATAATATTTAACTACCCTATTATAAATATATTTTCTGTAACTACCCTATTATAAATATATATTCTGTAACTACCCTAATAAAAATAATATTTCTTTAACTACCCTATTAAATATATATTACCGTAACTACCCTATTATAAATATATATTTATGTAACTACCCTATTATAAATATATATTACCGTAACTACCTTATTATAACAGAATAAATGTGACAGGTTCTTGCTTGTCCCTGAGAAAGACTGAGATATGAAGAGCTCCTTTAATTAAAACGTTGCTTCTAAAACACAAAATAAATTGCGATTGTGTTTGGTGTACCTGTAGCCTGCGGTAATAGATGTACTCGATAATGTTCTGACTGTGACCTCTGGTGAAGCACATTTAAGGACCAGACGTAACACTGACAACATTATTCAAATACTGTATCAACGAATTGCGATGTCCTATTTTAGAATAATGAGTGTATTGGAATGCGTCATAACGTCATCCCTCTGCTCAAGCCCAGGTCACTGCTTAATGAATACAACAGCGAAATGCGAGGTATTCTCGTATATTTTATATGTGTGTTTGCACTTTATATTATGAGAAAAGTGAATTTCATCATTTCACCATTGACAAAAAAAATGGCAAGTGTCGCCGTCTTATACTTCTTGTGTTGGCACTGTCCAACAAACCTTCAATGTTGTGCAAACAGACCGAACAGAGAGAGGGGGGATCAGGGATGGGGGGGGGCACATTTAAATTCCAAAGAGGTTTTCAGAACTCGTTCCAAGTCCCCCCAGTCAGCAATGTGTTGGTGAAAATCCCTCTTTTTTTTTGTCTCATTGAAAAAGGGGTTATATCTACATCAGTGGCCCCGTCTAACTCCGCTGTTCTATACGTTCCCTATTCAAGACGAATGGACTGAATGAAGTGGATGGGGGGGGGGGGGGTTGTATTTGATGTAGGCCTCGTCAATCGCATACAGTGATGGATCCTAATATTTGTTTATACTTAGCGATGGGGGATTGAGTTGAGAAAATCCCCAGGAATCGGTTAATATAACAGTAATTAATTCTAATTTACATCCACAACGAATATTGTCTCAAAGAGAGTAGAAATAGAGGTTTTGGGTGGAATATTGGTTATTATTTATTTGTGCAAATACAGCTATAATTTCTTAATATATATATATCGTAATATTAGTATAGCTGTAGTATAAATACAATATTAGGCCTCTAACTGTGATCGTTGGAACATAAAGGCGCGTGTTTTTTCCCTTACACACACCTGTAACCTGTTGAATAAGTGAGATCTGCACGCTGAATTGCCTTCATGCATTTGAATCTAGTTCATTTGCTCAAAATGTGTTTTATAGGATCCAGTGTCATATAAACCTCAATGAATCATGTACAATTACATAACCACTATTCTAACTACCTTAGTAATACTTTATAAATATCTAAACTACTATTGTCTAGAACGCTACAACACCAACAATCATATTTACTAGAGCACTATATATTTTATTACGTGTGTGTGTGTTTGAGTGTGTGTGTGTGTGTGTGTGTGTGTGTGTGTTAAATAACTGTTTTAAAAAAAAACACACTGCAATGTAACATAATGTTTCGCTGTTTTTTTTTTAATGGGAAAATATTCTTGATGCCAATATTTATTGCAGACACATGGCACACTTGGAGAAGCACGCATGCTCGCAGCAAATACAACACAACGTTTGGAAATAGCATGCGTCTTAGAGAACGTACAAATATACTGCATTTTTTTTATACATCCGGTCACCACAGTTATTTTTTGTTTGTTTTAAATTAAAATGGTCCACAGAACTACAGATAGGATCTGTTAACTACAGATCATCTAAAACATTTAACAAAAAAAAAGTGCAGTTTACACATTTCAACATTTCTTCCATCAATTCAAATATTTTTTGAATGTTTTCAATGCAGACAACCAGACACCAAAGTAAACCATAAATATCTGTTTCTCAGTTTTGTTATTTGAAAATGTCACCTCTGTGATTGTTTCTTTTTATTAATTCTCCTAAAAACTAGATTTGTCTGTTTGGTATAGCAAATGCAATGCGCATTAAAGGGAGCAGTAACTAAAAAAGTCACGTTAACTTAATTTACAAAAAGTTGATTCATTTATTTTATTTCTTGGCCTTTTTATCTTGACGAAAATGCAACAAAAAAAAAAGGAATATTCGGACAAACATTCTCTAATGTAATAACGAATGTGAATTGTTTTACCATTTTTTTCATTGAATTTAAATATTTATTGGAGACTTTTGCAATAAAATGTAAGCAAGAATATAGATACGGATAACGACAGTGCTTTTGAAGATAATCTCAGAATTGGATTATTCTTAAATGACCCTAAAAAGGTAACAAAACGATGTAGCCTATATGCGTGTCGTAGAAAGACRAGGGTCACTGCCACAACAATTCTCAAGTAAAAACATCTAAGTACATCGATAAACCACAAAAAACGCAAATATCTTGCCTCATGATTGTAGAGCATATTTTAGTTGGTTGTCATGAATCGATCAAACAATAAAATACCGCTTTGGAAAAGTTGGTAAGCATCTCTTTTCTTCCTCAGAAGTTTATAATAAAGTCCCGTCCGCTAACGTCATGTCAGTGCACCGACACCACGGACTGCATGGCCGAAGAGGCCGGGTTCATGAGCGTTTCGCTCGGCGTGGCAGGGCTGCTTTGGCTGGTAGCTGTCTGAGGAGACGTGGGGCTGAGAGACTGGGGAGAGTTCGCTAAGAAAGCTGGAATATGTGTTGGCAGCGCCGAGAGCCCTGGCATCGAAGTAGGGGTGGGCTTGATTGGCATGGGGATGGCAGGTAGACTCTGCGCGCCATAGCAAATAGACTTGAGGGGCATTCCGTAGGCCGAATAATCACTGGCCATGGAGATGGGAGATACCGTGTCCATGACGCTGGAGCTGTACATATGAGGCCAGGCCGTGGTGAGCTGGTTGTGTAGCGGGTAACCAGCAGACATAGACTGCATGGTGGAGAAGGCCAGCCCGCCTGGCATTTTATACTCTCTGGCGATTATGTTCTCGATTGCGAACGGGTGTTTGAAAGTTGACGGTTGGTGAGAGACTCCTATGTTGTAACCGGACATTTGCGGGAGATGTGTGCCAGAAGCAGCCAGGGCGCTCAGTCGGAGTTTGGCTTGTTGTTGGAGATAGTGGGCAGCGTCCGACGGCTTGCTCTGCGCCAGGTGCTCGGACGCCATCATCATCAACTTGAAGCGTTTACGACGACGCAAGAAACTTCCGTTTTCGAACATGTCCCCGCARCTGGGATGGAGAGCCCAGAAACTCCCTTTACCCGGCTGGTCCGGCCGCCTGGGGATTTTAATAAAACAGTCGTTGAAAGAGAGGTTGTGCCGTAAGGAGTTCTGCCACCGCTGGGTGTTCTCTCTGTAGTAGGGGAATCTGTCCATGATGAACTTGTAGATCTCGCTGAGCGGGAGCATCTTCTCCGGGCGGGACTGGATCGCCATGGCGGTCAGGGAGATGTAAGAATAGGGAGGTTTCTGGTCGCTGTACGTGTTTCTCCCCGGACGAGGCATTCTGTTGGACTTTCTGTCAAAAACTTTCTGAAAGGCGCTGCAGACTACAGTTCTTCCAGTTTTTCTCAGACAAACAGGGGAAATCGAACTTTGTTCAACACTCCTTGAAAGAGGGTATCCATCTAGAACGGGTCGTTCAAAACAACGTTACGAACGCGTAAAACTCCATACATTCGCCGCATAGATTGTCTTTATGACGCACATAAAAATAAAAAAGCAATATCCCCGCGCTTAAAAGTTCTGAAAGTTCGCCAAGATGCATGAAATACAGCAAACGTTAACGAACTCACTGTCTGTTTCCTCCGTGGACTGTTCACTCAGCGCTTATGGGCTGTGGGTCTTGAAAAACAGCCGTCCTATGAAAACAGTCTCTCCCTCAGATGGCCTATATGATACGCTATCTTTAGTTAAGCAAGCAGCAATAAGCTTTTCCTTCCCCCCCAACACACACCACGACTCTCTGAATGGTTCCCGATATGTTGTGGCCCTTGTTGTGATGAGCAGAGCTAAGTAGMAGCTATTTCCATGTCCTTCCCCGAACCGTGTGATACTTTAATGTGGTGACAGGAGAAAAGACCCCCGTAGAGCCGCTTCATTAATGTGCCACTTCTTCGCTATCACATGACAATCGCCTTGGGTGGAGAGGAGGAGGGGGGCTACTCGCTCGGAGAGAGAAAGCAAAGGCATAATCTGTATTAATTTACACCTATTTACATGGACACCTTGAGCCAATAGAAATGATTTCCATTTGAAGACAGAGCGAAGGGGTGAAAAGGCACAGTGACCCACCGGATTTGAAGTGTGAGGGAGGGTGATGAAAGCCCGGTTGCGCCGTGTAAAGGTATGCAGATAACCTTTTGTGCACCGAGCAAGGGGTGCTTAGTCAACTATTTGCGTTTACAAATAGAGCTACTAAGCAATTTGATGTTTGGCATGGAGGGCCGTCGCTTCTTGGCATAGTCTCTCTATTTGTTCTGTATCGTCCTTTGTAAGTTTTGTTTTCGTGTTGAATGACGTGTCATTGATTACATTTTAGTTTGAGCTGTTTAGAGGGGACAGTGTGAATTGAATTGATATTGAATCGACATTTGTGTACCAATCTGTGAGCTATAGTCATCTAACTGGTGACTAACAGTTTGTTTACTCTGTCATATTAATTAACGTMTTTAAATGACGGTTAATGACTGTTAATTTCCCTTTGGAATAATATACAACTATTTCCTGAATGTATTTGCTGGAGTTGTATTGTCAATTGCCCCAATACACTCCCCTTGAAAACTGTTACGTTTGTCTGCCTTGTATTTTTCCCTCTTTGAGTGTGTGTGATGTGGTTAGTGTGTGTGTGTGTGTGTGTTGTTGTGTGTGTGTGTGGTGTGTGCTGTGTGTGTGTGTGTGTGTGGTGTGTGTGTGTGTGTGTGTGTGGTGTGTGTGTGTGTGTGTGTGTGTTGTGTATGGTTGTGTGATTCAGCGTCCGAGAGCATGCGCCCCGCAGGTCGAATAAAATATATATTTTTAGAACTAGGTTATTGGGGATATGCCGAGTGTGTTAGCTGCTCGTCATATGTAATCCACCAAAGGCCACATTAATAAACGTTTGACTTGAAATGTACACTTGAAAAGTTATATGAGGATACATAAATGATGATGCAGGAATGTTCGTCAAGCAATGATGATTTAATGTTCTACGTATTAGAGTAGAGGTGATTAACAAAAGTTTAGGCCTACTAGCACTGATACCAATATGTTAGTGTTTACCAGACGACTCCCACAGTGGAGCCAGGCAAAGAAAGTAACTTTACTGACTGGATGACAGCAAAACGTGCCAAAAAAATACACGTTCTACGCCAGGATCAACAGGTTACGCGGATGAACAGGTTTAAATTAAGCCGGTCATTGAAATGTAAAACTCGGGTGTTTACGAGACTTACGACAATGCTATAGAAACTGTATAAAATACCAATAAGTCAATTATGTGAGTGTGAACCTAATGGGGACGTATTCAGATCAATGGACATTCTTCTCTCTGTGAGCTCACCCCCCTCCTAGCCAAGCCACCKTCCCTTTCTGCCTGGCCACGTCCCAATGAGAAGGACCACACACACACTCSGACCAACTCATAATCTATGCTAATTTCTCTCCGTGCGTCCACAATACACGGAATCATGATTCGGACGGACAGGCTGCAGGGGCGAGTAAGAATAAAGCCGGTCGGGATACGGGCCTGTGGTAATCCAAACCCTTTACAGTGAATCGGTTTCAGTCAGTCACTCAGTCATCACATCGGTTGTTTCTGTTGCGATGTTAATGTGTGTGAACAGATTGGACAAGCTGTGTGGATGTTGATATCAAAAGAGTAGGAGAAAAATATAAAAACTCAATGTATATTTAACATTATTATTATAATTATTATTGTTGTTATTAGAATACAATTTATTGTCATTTCAGCGTCAAGGGGAAAACGGCCCTGACATTCGGATATGTTCACACTGTTGCAYAATACAATTCCCATCAAACCATTTAACCTTTTGATTTCAGTTAACTTTTCCTTAACATTKAATCATCTTTTACGCTACTGATCTCTAGCTGCATCTGTCCAAGACCTTTTATCCCRCAAAGCTGYGGATTGAGGGAAAAATTCCGCCACCATGATTCTGAACAGATGAACTCGCCGTTCTCCTCGTCTCCAAAAGAGCCTGTTGAATCCCCAGTAGATCAACTGTATAATGTGAGCACTGTTTGGTCATTTGTACAAGCGGAACAAAGGTTGAGCTAAGCCAAATTGCATTGCACTTGTGAACCTGCTCCTGGTCTGAAGTAGCTTTTTTTTGCAGCGGCGGAACGGAGAACAATTTTGTGCGACCCAAAAGGACTCAAACAAAGGCGCTCTCTGCTGCTCCTCTAAAGTAGAGTAGCGATGCGTGCCATTCCCAGGGCGACGGGGATAAAGAGCCGGGTCAGAGAGGGAGAAAGGCGGACCTAACAGCCACTTTCACACGTCGTCTCTCCACTGCTGCACCAGAGCACAAAGGAAAACAAATGTTGCCCCCCGCGAAAAAATCGCCTTCGCTCCAAAAGTAACAAATGATAGCTGAATATCCTTGTCAGAAAGATTGGTTAGTAAATGTAAATTGGGTGAACAATATTATGCAGAAACATGAACTGTCTCAAATGAGAAGTTCATTTATAATCTACTTTGAGAACGACTTGGAGAACTGCAGAATAAATACAAAGAATACAATTWAAAAAATACCTGAAAAAGTTGAATAGCTAGGCTATACGTTTCATACACATTTATAGGGAAATGATAGTGTGTTTTCATGGCACATTCTCGCCAAGAAAACAGACAAAACCAACGTGTGTTAGGGCTGGAATAGACCTGGCATTTAGGCTGTGAATGAGACTGGCGAATTAGAGCAGCGGAATGAAGACTTGGCGTTGGCGTCGTGTAGAAGGAGAATATTGGCTGCTTTTGTAAGGGGATTGTCATTTGTGTTGACTGGGGCTGGCCTGGGCTTATCTGTGGGGCGTCTGTGGGCGTGGTATGGAGCGTGTCTGTGGAGCGTCTGTGGGCTGTCTGTGTGGGCTGTCTGTGAGTGATGTCTGTGGAGCTGTCTGTGGGCTGTCTGATGGAGCTGTCTGTGGAGCTGTGTGTCTTGATTTCGTGGGCTGAAATGATCACTGCTACTTGGTGTTTGATTTTCGATAACCAGAGGTTTAGAAAATAGCACCAATTATAGCAATTTATAATATGACTATTAAATGTAGATTGTGAAATGTCGTGGGTATTAAAGTTAATTTTTCGGACAACGGTGATTTCGACACAACGAAGTTGTCCTAGAGAATTGAAAGTCAAAAGATGTGTTGTGATATTTCATTCTTATCTCCTTAGAAGTTGTGAACTGTTAGAATCATGACATCAGTGAAGCAGCTGTCACAAGAGCCCAACAGAATGGGTCCTACCCCATGATGGTATGGGTGTGTAACTTCATACCTCTCTGTCTGTCATGAATGACAGTCTTCTGGTCTCTAGTCATGGGAGACATGTCTCTGTGATCTGCTAGTTCATGGTGACATGTCTCTGTGTCTCTAGTCATGGTGACTGTCTCTGTGTCTCTAGTCATGGTGACATATCTCTGTACTCTAGTCATGGTTACAATGTCTCTGTAGTCTCTAGTCATGGTGACATGTCTCTGTGTCTCTAGTCATGGGTGACATGTCTTGTATCTCTAGTCATGGTGACATGTCTCTGTATCTCTAGTCATGGTGACATGTTCTCTGTATTCTCTAGTCATGGTGACATGTCTCTGTGTCTCTAGTCATAGCTGATATATCTCTGTATCTTCTAGGTCATGGTGATATGTCTCTGTATCTTCTATATCATGTGAACATGTCTTCTGTATCTCTAGTCCATGGTGACATGGCTCTGTGTCTCTAGTCATGGTGTGAGCATGTCTGTATCTCTAGTCATGGTGACATGTCTCTGTGTCTCTAGTCATGGTGACATGTCTCTGTACTCTAGTCATGGTGACATGTCTCTGTTGTCTCTAGTCATGGTGACATGTCTCTGTGTTCTGCTAGTCATGGTGACACTGTGTCTGTATCTCTATCTGTGACAAGTCTCTGTGTCTCTATCATTGGTGACATGTCTCAGTATCTCTAGTCATTGAGACATGTTCTGTGTCTTAGTCATGGTGACATGTCTCTGTGTCTCTAGTCATGGTGACATGTCTCTGTGTCTCTAGGTCATGGTGACATGTCTCTGTGTTCTCTAGTCATGGTGACATGTCCTCTGTATCTCTATCATGGTGACTGTCTCTGGTCTCTAGTCATGGTGACTATGTCTCTGATATCTTAGTCATGGCGTTATACTGTCTCTGTATCTCTAGTCATGGTGACATGTCTCTGTACTCTAGTCATGTGACATGCTCTGTGTCTCTAGTCATCTGGTGACATGTGTCTGTATCTCTAGTGCATGGTGACATGTCTCTGTGTCGATCTAGTCATTGTGTGACATGTCTCAGTATCTCTAGTCAGTGGAGACATGTCTCTGTTGTCTCTAGTCATGTGACATGTCCTGGTCTCTAGTCATGGTGACATGTCTCCTGTAGTCTCTAGTCCATGGTGACAGTCTCTGTGTCTCTAGTCATGTACATCTCTGTCTCTTCATGGTGACATAGTCTCGTTCTCTAGTCATGGTGATATGTCTCTGTATCTCTAGTCATGGTGAATGTCTCTGTATCTCTAGTCATGTGACATGTCTCTGTATCTTAGTCATGTGACATGTCTCGTGTCTCTAGTCATGGTGACATGTTCTGTATCTCTAGTCATGGGGACATGTCTCTGTGTCTCTAGTCAAGTGAAATGTCTCTGTATCTCTAGTCATGGTGACATGTCTCTGTGTCTCTAGTCATGGTGACATGTCTCTGGTCTCTAGTCATCGGGACATGTCTCGTATCTCTAGTCATGTGACATGTCGTCTGTTTCTCTAGTCATGGTACATAGTTTTGTCTCTATCATGGTGACATGTCTCTGTATCTCTAGTCATGGCTGACATGTCTCTGTGTCTCTAGTCATGGTGACAATGTCTCTGTATCTCTTCATGGTGAGTCGCTCTTAGTCATGTGACATGTCTCTGTATCTCTAGTCATGGTGACATGTCTCTGTATCTCTAGTCATGGGTGACAGGTCTCTGTTCTCTAGTCATGGTGACATGTCTCTGTGCTCTATCGTAGCATGTCTCTTGTCTAGTCATGATGACATGTCTCTGTATCTCTAGTCATAGGTGACATGTCTCTGTGTCTCTAGTCATGAGTGACATGTCTCTGTGATCTCTCAGTCATGGTGACATGTCTCTGTGTCTCTAGTCATGGTGGACTGTCTCTGTTTCTGAGGTGACATGTCTCTGTTCTCTAGTCATGGTGACATGTCTTGTATCTCTAGTTCATTGATATGTCTCTGTGTCTCTAGTCATGGTGACATGTCTTCTGTATCTCTAGTCATGGTTATGATATGTCTCGGGTATCTCTATATTAAACTACGTGACCAAAAAGTATGTGGGACAGCTGCTCATCCAACATCTCATTCCAAAAAATCATGGGATTAATATGGAGTTGGTTCCCCCTTGCTCCTAATAACAGCTCCATCTTCTGGGAAGGCTTCCCACTAGATGTTGGAACATTGCTGTGTGGATTTGCTTCATTCAGCCACATTAGTAAGGTTGGCACTGATTTGTTGGCGATTAGGCCTGGCTCGCAAGATCGGCTTCAATTCATCCCTAAGTTCGATCGGGTTGAGTCAGGGCTCCTCTGCAGACCAGTCAAGTTCTTCCACACAACACCATTTTTTGTATGGACCTCGCTTTGCGAGGGGGATTGTCATGCTGAAACAAGAAAAGACCTTCTCCAAACTGTTGCCACAAGTTGGAAGCACAGAATCGCTAGAATGTTAATGTACGCTGTAGCGTTAAGATTTCCGCTTCACTGGAACTAGGGCCCAACCAATGAAAAACAGCCCCAGATCAATGTTCCTCCTCCATCAAAATTCGTCGTCAGACTTCCAGATGGGAAGCGTGATTCCAGAGAATGCTTTTCCACTCTTCGCGAGTCAATGGCGACGAATTTATATGACCACTCCAGACGCTTGCGTTGAGCATGGCGATCTTAGGCTTGGTGTGGTCTGCTTGGCCATGGGAACCCATTTCATGAGAGCTCCCTGACAACAGTTATTGTCGCTGACATTGCTTCCAGAGCAGTTCGGAACTCGGTATGTGTTGTTGCAACCGAGGCAGATATTTTTACATTTCAAATGAGGAAGGTGTTAAACAATGGAAAGTGTGTAATGAATTTGACCAGCAGAGAAAGCAGGAAACGTCACTCAGACCGGATACCTGTATTTCAAATCAAATCAAATTGTGTTTGTCACATGCGCTAAATACAGCAGGTGGAGTAGACCTTACAGTGAAATGCTGATTTACCAGCCCTTAATAAGAAAAAAAAGTGTAATAAGAAAGTATTTACTTAAATAAACTGAAGTTAAAAATGTTTTTTTATATTTTTTATTAGTAAATAAATCAAATAATATACACATGTGGTTACAGGAATCATGATGGGTCTTTATATGGCTTTTCATTGTCCATGTCATTTCCCCCCCTCCACTTTCAGACATACCAAAAAGCAGGTGAAATAAGCAGACATGGTATGTTAGTGGATCTGGGTCTGTGTATGAAAGGGCTTATAGACATACATTTGACTAGAGTGGTTGGGGAGAAACAATGTATGCTTCTCGAATTTGTGCTATATACTACATAAAATATATATTTTTAAACAATGTGAGATAGCTTAATTTATCTTTCATTCATAGCCTTTAATGCTTATATTGATAAATAATTGTATTTTATGCATTAGTTATAGTGAATAGTGAAAAATGGAAATGTGAGGCTTATCTTTCAGTAGGTAGTTCCTGGTTGTAGAGCAACAACTGCGCCGAGGCGTTTAGGACCACATGGGAATCCTCGGGAATGGAATCCTATCGGTCCTAATGATCGCCTTGGGAGGGTTTAGATTCTTTCCCATCATTGATCTAAATTCTAAACTCCTTTGTGGTTGCTCTATCGTTCTACCGCTCCATTTGAAGCGGAAACAGAGGTATGGTCAGTCAGGTGGAATCCCCAGACTGACCTCAGAATCAGACCTTCCAAGCTGCTCCTTCTTCCTCATCTCTCCATCCTCCACCTTCCAATTTTATGCACCTTAATTGAGAGATCTTCTTACTTGATGTATTGTAAAATGAAATCGCTAATTTATTAAATCACTCAATTAACATAATTCCAGCATATGTTCAAAATGCCCAGAGGGTTTTCTTCTCGCAGGTACTTATTTTTATTGTCACGGTGAAACAGCTAATTAATTTTACATTGCATATTAATATTGGGGTCTGCTTAGAGAGAGTCCCTCCCTCTCCCAACTCCCATCTCGCGCTGCCTCATTGTGAACGCAGACTCAGGCCAAATATTTACTTTTTAACCTTTTTTGGAGGGAAAACAATTTAAGATTTAAATTGCTAATTAATATTGTTGCTTAGTCTAATTCATGTCCCGTTTGGTGTCTCTTTAAAAAAAATTGTAATCCGTTTTTATTACCTTAATTTATACACAACACACATTTAGCTTGTCCTAACGCCAGTGTTATCAAAGATTACATTGAACTTGTAAAAATAATTGGGGAGAAAAAAACGTTATATTCAGGATCAAATGAGTTGCACATGTGTTACAACTCTTCGTCACAACCGTCATGTGGAATCCGAATCAATGAAACAATCAACAACAGAAAACACTGAACCTCTGAGCTGAAAGCTTGGTCATACACAGGCTACTCTATGAAACAAAGAACTTTACTATCTATTTCACAGTAGATTCTTGACGCATTCTCCTCTTTACTAGTGAATTAACGGATTCCTTTTAATTAATAAGAAAACCGCGGCAGGCAACCTTGAGTGCTTCTGTATGATAATGAAGGAAAATGAATGAACTGAATAATGTTCGTATAACTCTAAAACAGTACTCCATATCCCATCCCTTCTCCCCCCACCCCCCTCTTCCCCCTTCCCCTCCTCCTCTCTCTACTATTAGCACTTAAAGGCGTTGAGTGTCTTAATGAGATCTCTCTGTAGTCTAATTAATGACGCTGTCGTCTTGAATATTCATAATATTCTATACAGTAGCTCTACGTCAGTTAGCACCGCTCTACGGTACTAGTTGTCTGTACAGCAGCATTCACGGGAAAGAGTCCAGCGTAGACCTTCATTACCAGTCAATACTGCTCAGATTCACAGAGTCAAAGTACGGTCTCCAAACACCTGCCGATAAGTCAACTTATGTATATATAGTGTTTACAAAAAAACATGTTTTTAAATGGCATTCTGTTTATTATGTTAAAAAATAAATCTGCTACTTCATAGCAATAGCCCTAATATGTCACAATAAATAATACAATTATAATTATTATTGTTTATTATTATTATATTATTATATTATAGATAATGGTATAAATACATATTTGACATTCAACTGGATATAGGCCTATTTTATATAAGTTATACAAGTATTAGTGAATAGTTTGTTTTGAAGGTGTTAATGTCATTAATTAGTTGTTTATGCAAATGTTTTCATTGACAATGTAAATTACACCGCCAGCAGTTGCAGTTTGTTTATCATTAGTTTAGTAAATCTACAACGCCTCTAGATAAAGAGACTAACAATATACTACTACTAATAAATAGGATGAAGGAAGCCACTGTTGAGTTTACTGCACACGATCACAGCAGGCTTGATCCAATAACAGCAGCACCAATGAAGTGAAGACAGAGACACCACGTCATAATAACAACAGAACCAGATGACGTGAAGACAGAGACACCACGTCATAATAAACAAACATGAACCAGATACGTGAAGACAGAGACACCACGTAAAAGAAACCAGATGAATGAAGACAGAAGACACCACGTCATAATAACAACAGAACCAGATGAAAGTGAAGACAGAGACACCACGTCATAATAACAACAGAACCAGATGAAGTGAAGACAGAGACACCGCTCATAATAACAACAAACAGATGACGTGAGACAGAGACACCACGTTATAATAACAACAAACCAAGATGACTTGAAGAGAGATACATCATAACATTCACCAGGGTTCACTGACATTACAGTAGGTCTGAAAAACCCACAGGTCACAGAGAGCTGGACTACTGTTGTTAGAGCTTTAGAACCACTATCTATCTATTTTATATATATGCCTAGTATATATATTTCAATATATCTATTCTGATGTCTTGGGTTGCTACAAGTGTATGATATTAATTTGATCACTCTGCTGTTGCAGGAAATGCAAACTTTTATACAAGGCTTCTAAAGATTGTAATTGCCACTTTAAAATGGCAGACTTGATTTGCTCTCAACTAAAAAATGTATTATCCCCTTACAAAAAAAAGTCCTTTAATTATAATACACAAATAATTCACATTTCATGTTTCTGCATGATTATTTCCTGCTGTGAGAAACTGGTCAAATTAAGATCCTGCATCTGTACTTCATTTTATTGTTGGGAATAGTGTAGGCCTGTTAACCTTTAATTCCTGTAGGCCTATCCACTTGATTTGACCCATACTTGTTTTACCATAACATCCGATGTGTGTCCATAATAAATAATTCGTGGTCATAGGCTAATGTGATTATATTAATTTGAATGAATAGCCGAATGCAGTTTTTCATTCACGCCTTAAATCCATTTCTGTTTTTCCAGGCTGCT
>NW_019945681.1:26612-41068 GCF_002910315.2 Salvelinus sp. IW2-2015 | reverse complement strand
AAATCTCACACTTGAAGACTTCAACAAGCATTTTCTCATGGCTGGCCATGCCTTCCTCCTGGCGACTCCAACCTTGGCCAACAGCCCCGCCCCCCGCTGCTACTCGCCCAACCTCCCCAGCTTCTCCTTTCACCAAATCCAAAATAGCAGATGTTCTGAAAGAGCTGGAAAACCTGGACCATACAAATCAGCTGGCTTGACAACTGGACCCCTATTTCTGAAACTGTCCGCCGCCATTGTCGCACCCCCTATTACCAGCCTGTTCACTCTCCTTTCGTATCATCTGATCCCCAAAGGATTGAAAGCTGCGCGGTCAATCCCCCTCTTCAAAGGGGGAGACACCCTGGACCCAAACTGTTACAGACCTATATCATCCTGCCTGCCTATCTAAGGTCTTTCGAAAAGCCAAGTCAAACAAACAGATCACTGACCATCTCGAATCCACCGTACCTTCTCCGCTGTGCAATCCGGTTTCGAGCCGGTCACGGTGCACCTCAGCCACGCTCAAGGTACTAAACGATATCATAACCGCCATCGATAAAAGACATTACTGTGCAGCGTCTTCATCGACCTGCCAAGCGTTCGACTCTGTCATCACCATATCTTATCGGCAGACTCAAGTAGCCTCGTTTTCTAATGACTGCCTTGCTGGTTCACCAACTACTTTGCAGACAGAGTTCAGTGTGTCAAATTGAGGCTGTTGTCCGGTCCTCTGGCAGTCTCTATGGGGTACCACAGTTCAATTCTCGGCCGACTCTTTTCTCTGTATACATCAATGATGTTGCTCTTGCTGCGGGCGATTCCCTATCCACCTCTACGCAACACACCATTCTTATACTTCCGGCCTTCCTTGACACTTGTCTATCTAACCTCCAAACGAGCTTCAATGCCATACAACACTCCTTCCGTGGCTCCAACTGCTCTAAACGCAGTAAAACCAAATGCATGCTTTTCAACCGTTTCGCTGCCTGCACCCCACGCCGACTAGCAATACCACCCTGGACGTTCGACCTAGAATGTGGACATCTGATAAGTACCTAGGTGTCTGCTAGACTGCAAACTCTCCTTCCAGACTCATATCAAACATCTCCAATCCAAAATCAAATCAAGAATCGGCTTTCTATTCCGCAACAAAGCCTCCTTCACTCACGCGCACAAACTTACCCTAGTAAAACTGACTATCCTACCGATCCTCGACTTCGGCATGTCATCTAGCAAAATAGCTTCCAACACGACGACACGATACTTAGTATTTTGTACCAGGATTTAGTGATTATGGTGCTTCTGCATAGCCTGGTTATGTCACGTTCTGACCTTAGTTCCTTTTTTATGTCTTTATTTTAGTTTGGTCAGGGCATTCTATGTTGTTTTTTCTATGTTTTGTTCTGTATGTTATATTTCTATGTGTTTGGCCTAGTATGGTTCTCAATCAGAGGCAGGTGTCGATCGTTGTCTCTGATTGAGAATCATACTTAGGTAGCCTGTTTTCCCACTAGGGGTTGTGGGTAGTTATTTTCCGTTTCAGTGTTTGCACCATACGGGACTGTGTCGGTTTTCATTTATTCTCTTGTTCTTTTTGTATTTTGTTGTATTCATTCTCGAGTAAACGATATTATGGATACGTACCACGCTGCACATTGGTCCAATATTTCCTACTCCTCCTCAGACGAAGAGGAATGCCGTTACACTGGTTGCCATCTCTATGTCGTAAAAATTTATTAAAGTTAACATTTGCTTTGTCCTAAATTTAAGTTAGTAAAATTGTAGAAATAGGCAGGGTTTGACTGATTGGAAAATGTTCTAAAATTATTTATTAATTTGATTGGAAACATTCTCACTGTGTGACTTTATACATTTCACTGTAAAACATAAACATTGGGTGTAGAACAGAGGATTCCCCTTTTGTTGCATTTTAACCACCAGCCAATCACATCACAACACATCGCCATCACGTCACATCGCCATTCAAACTTCACCGTTTTAAACTGTAGCCTATTTAATATCCAGCAAGCAAGAGCAAAATGCTTCTTTCCACTAATACATACAGTTGAATTCGGAAGTTTACATACACTTAGGTTAGAGTCATTAAAACTAGTTTTTCAAACTACTTTTTGGGATTTGTCGAACGGAACACGGCTTTTGTTTTTTCATCATAACGCGCGACCCAAATGGCGTTTTTTTGTGATAAAAGTAATATTTATCAAACAAAAATAACATTTGTTGTGTAACTGGGAGTCTCGTGAGTGGGAACACTCGAAGATTATCAAAGGTAAGCGATTAATTTGATTGCTTTTCTTACTTTCGTGACCAAGCTAGCCAAGCTAATATAAGGCTAAGCTGTTATAGCATTGAAAGCTACACTCACAAAAGCTTGGATTTCTTTCGCTGTAAAGTATATTTTCAAAATCTGACACGATAGGTGGATTAACAACAAGCTAAGCTGTGTTTTGGAATATTTCACTTGTGATTGCATGATTATAAATATTTTTAGTAATATTTTTTAATCTGATACGTTTGGACATTTTTATCTTCCTTTCAGAACCGGAACGAGGCTGTAGTTTTCTGAACATAACGCGCAACCCAAATGGCGTTTTTTTGTTATAAAAGTAATATTTATCGAACAAAAAAAACATTTATTGTGTAACTGGGAGTCTCGTGAGTNTTTTAATCTGATACGTTTGGACATTTTTATCTTCCTTTCAGAACCGGAACGAGGCTGTAGTTTTCTGAACATAACGCGCAACCCAAATGGCGTTTTTTTGTTATAAAAGTAATATTTATCGAACAAAAAAAACATTTATTGTGTAACTGGGAGTCTCGTGAGTGCAAACATCCGAAGATTATCTAAGGTAAGCGATTAATTTTATTGCTTTTCTGACTTTCGTGACCATGCTAATTTCGGGCTAGCTGTTGTAGCATTGAAAGCTACACTCACAAAAGCTTGGATTTCTTTCGCTGTAAAATATATTTTCAAAATCTGACACGATAGGTGGATTACCAACAAGCCAAGCTGTGTTCTGGTATATTTCACTTGTGATTGCATGATTATAAATATTTTTCGTAATATTTTTGCATTTGGCGCCCTGCAATTCTAGCGGTTGTTTAGGAAAGTGATCCCGTAAAAGGGATCCGTAGCGCAGAGAAGTTAACTATGAATTTCAAATGACTGGGAATACAGAGTTGATCAGGCTGTTGATTGTGGCCTGTCCAATGTTGTCCCACTCTTCTTCAATGGCTGTGGGAAGTTGTTGGATATTGTCGGGAACTGGAACGCGCTGTCGTACAGGTCGATCCAGAGCATCCCAAACATGCTCAATTGTTGACGTGTCTGGTGAGTATGCAGGCCATGGAAGAACTGGGACATTTTCAGCTTTCAGGAATTGTGTTACAGATCCATGCGACATGGAGCCGTGCATTATCATGCTGAAACATGAGGTGATGGCGGTGGATGAATGGCACGACAATGGGCCTCAGGATCTCATCACGGTATCTCTGTGCATTCAAAATTACATTGATAAAATACAATTGTGTTCGTTGCCCATAGCTTATACCTGCCCATATCATAACCCCACCATGGAGCACTCTGTTCACAAAGCACTCTGTTGACGTCAGCCAACCGCTCGCCTACACCACGCCATACAGTTGAAACCAGAATTCATCCATGAAGAGCACATTTCTCCAGCGTGCCAGTGTCCATCGAAGATGATCATTTGTCCACTGAAGTCGGTCATGATGCCAAACTGCAGTCAGGTCAAGACCCTGGTGAGGACGACGAGCACGCAGATGAGCTTCCCTGAGACGGTTTCTGACAGTTTTTGAAGAATTTCAGTGCACCTGTGTAAGGATCATGCTGTTTAATCAACTTCTTGATATACTTTTCCGGTGGATGTATTATTTTGGCAAAGGAGAAAAATTTGAGAGAAATAAAACTTTTCGTGAGTATGTAACATTTCTGGGATCTTTTATTTCAGCTCATGAAACATGGGACCGTCGCATTACATGTTGCGGTTATATTTTTGTTCAATATACGTGATATAATCTTGCTATGTCACATCATTGCGCAAAACACAGAGGCCTAACAAAACCATAACCATAACCACAACCGTAACCAAAAACAACACTTACTCTCTATCGGAATATTACTACATATTGAAAACATAGGTATTCCTTGGACTTGATAGAAAAACAGGACAAATAAAACCTACTGATGTTGTTTAGAAAGGTAAACTAACACAAAAACACAGATCAAGTACTTTTCCACAGCACCTATAATAACATGGGCCAGACAGAAGCAAGTCTATTCTGACATACTATTACATTACGGTATAAAATAATGATGTTCCTTTAAGTGCTAACTTGTATATTGTATAATGTTATCTACGTTATATTCTGTTGTTGTAATATTGGACATCAGTTCAGTTCTACAGGCAGGACGATAATAACAAAACCAACAACACCACATACACACACACACATATACATATATATATATATATATATATATATATATAGTATAATAATTATATATAATATATATATATATTATATTATATATATATCAGTACCAGTCAAAAGTTTGGACACACTTACTCATTCAAGGGTTTTCTCTTTATTTTGTACTATTTTCTACATTGTAGAATAATAGTGAAGACATAAACTATGAAATAACACATATGGAATCATGTAGTAAGCAACAAAAAGTGTTAAACAAATAAAAATATATTTTGTATGAGGTTCTTCAAAGTAGCCACCCTTTGCCTTGATGACAGCTTTGCACACTCTTGACAGCTTTGCACACTCTTGGCATTATCTCAACCAGCTTCATGAGGTAGTCACCTGGAATGCATTTCAATTAACAGGTGTGCCTTGTTAAAAGTTAATTTGTGGAATGTCTTTCCTTCTTAATGCGTTTTGAGACAATCAGTTGTGTTGTGACCAGATAGGGTTGATAAACAGAAGATAGCTCTATTTGGTAAAAGACCAAGTCCATATTATCCCAATAACAGCTCAAATATACGAAGAGAAACTACAGCCATCATTACTTTAAGACATGAAGGTCAGTCAATATGGAACATTTCAAGAACTTTGAAAGTTTCAAGTGCAGTCGCAAAAACTATCAAGCGCTATGATGAAACTGGCTCTCATGAGGACCGCCACAGGAAAGGAAGACCCAGTGTTACCTCTGCTGCAGAGGATAAGTTAATTCGAGTTACCAGACTCAGAAATTGCAGCCCAAATAAATGCTTCACAAAGTTCAAGTCACAAACACATCAACATCAACTGTTCAGAGACTGTGAATCAGGCCTTCATCATTGAATTGCTGTGAAGAAACCGCTATTAAAGGACACCATTAAAAATAAAAGACTTGCTTGGGCCAAGAAACACGAACAATGTACATAAGACCGGTGGAAATCTGTCCTTTGGTATGATCAGTCCCAATTTGAGATTTTTGGTTTCAACCGCCATGTCTTTGTGAGAGGCAGAGTAGGTGAACAGATGATCTCCGCATGTCTGGTTCCCACTGTGAAGCATGGAGGAGGAGGTGTGGGGGTGCTTTGCTGGTGACACTGTCTGTGATTTATTTAGATTTCACACTTAACCAGCATGGCTACCGCAGCATTCTGCAGCGATACGCCATCTCATCTGGTTTGCACTTAGTGGGACTATCATTTGTTTTTCACCAGGACAATGACCCAGCACACCTCCAGGCTGTGTAAGGGCTATTTGGCCAAGGAGAGTAATGGAGTGCTGCATCAGATGACCTGGCCTCCACAATCCCCCGACCTCAACCCAATTGAGATGGTTTGGGATGAGTTGGACCGCAGAGTGAAGGAAAAGCAACCAACAAATGCTCAGCATATGTGGGAACTTCAAGACTGTTGGAAAAGCATTTCAGGTGAAGCTAGTTGAGAGAGTGTGCAAAGCTGTCATCAAGGCAAAGGGTGGCTATTTTGAAGAATCTAAAATATATTTTATATATTATATTTTGAATTTGCTTAACACTTTTCTGGTTACTACGTGCTTCCATATGTGTTATTTCATAGTTTTGATGTCTTCACTATTATTCTACAATGTAGAAAGCAGTAAAAATAAAGAAATACCCTGGAATGAGTAGGTGTGTCCAGACTTTTGACTGGTACTGCACTTTGCAGTTTAAAGTAATTCTAGCAATTACATCAAATATATACAGTTTATAAAATGAACCAGATAACATTAGAACATTGAAATGTGAGTGCACTGAGCACCAGCCTTGCTCTCTCTCATCTCTCCTCATTCAGCGCTGCCCGTACCTGTGTTAAATGTCAAACATGTCTATAGTTTCCGTGGAAACGTCCGCTGACCTCGCGGCTAGTGAAAAGGCCAGAAAAACGTTTCAGTCATTTTCAGGTTTTGACAGCAGAGATGAGTGTTCACGGCCCATTCAGCCTGCAGACAGCAGAGATGAGTGTTCACGGCCCATTCAGCCTGCAGACAGCAGAGATGAGTGATTCTGTGTTTGGTGAGAGAGCCTTCGGAACACGGAACACTCAGCCAGAACACGGAACACTCAGCCAGAACACGGAACACTCAGCCAGAACATGGAACACTCAGCCAGAACACGGAACACTCAGTCAGAACACGGAACACTCAGTCAGAACACGGAACACTCAGTCAGAACACGGAACACTCAGTCAGAAACACGGAACACTCAGCCAGAACACGGAACACTCAGCAGAACACGGAACACTCAGTTCAGAACACGGAACCCTCAGTCAGAACACGGAACATCGAGTCAGAACACGGAACACTCAGTCAGAACACGGAACACTCAGTCAGAACACGGAACACTCAGTCAGAACACGGAACACTCAGCCAGAACACGGAACACTCGTCAGAACACGGAACACTCAGTCAGAACACGGAACAATCAGTCAGAACAGGAACACTCAGTCAGAACACGGAACATCAGTTCCAGAACACGGAACACTCAGTCAGAACACGGAAACACTCAGTCAGAACACGGAACACTCAGTCAGAACACGGAACACTCAGTCAGAAACGGAACACTCAGTCAGAACACGGAACAATCAGTCAGAACACGAACACTCAGTCGAACACGGAACACTCAGTCAGAACACGGAACACTCAGTCAGAACACGGAAACACTCAGTCAGAAACGGAACTCAGTCAGAACACGGAACACTCAGTCAGAACACGGAACACTCAGTCAGAACACGGAAACAATCAGTCAGAACACGGAACACTCAGTCAGAACACGGAACACTCAGCCAGAACACGGAACACTCAGCCGAACACGGAACACTCAGCAGAACACGGAACACTCAGCCAGAACACGGAACACTCAGTCAGAACACGGAACACTCAGTCAGAACACGGAACACTCAGTCAGAAACGGAACACTCAGTCAGAACACGGAACATCAGTCAGAACACGGACAATCAGTCAGAAACGGAACACTCAGCCAGAACACGGAACACTCAGCCAGAACACGGAACACTCAGCCAGAACACGGACACTCAGCCAGAACACGGAACATCAGTCAGAACACGGAACACTCAGTCAGAACACGGAACACTCAGTCAGAACAGGACCACATCAGTCAGAACACGGAACATCGTCAGAACACGAACACTCAGTCAGAACACGGAACACTCAGTCCAGAACACGGAACACTCAGTCAGAACGAACACTCAGATCAGAACCGAACACTCAGTCAGAACACGGAACACTCAGTCAGAACACGGACACTCAGTCAGAACACGGAACTCTCAGTCAGAACACGGAACTCTCAGTCAGAACACGGAACACCCAGCCAGACACGGAACACTCAGCAGAACACGGAAACTCAGCCAGAACGAACAGTGGAACACGACTCAGTCAGAAACGAACATTCAGTCAGAAACGGAACACTCAGTCAGACCACGGAACACTCAGTCAGAACACGGAACACTCAGTCAGAACAAACGGACACTCAGTCGCAGAGCACGGAACAATCAGTCAGAACACGGAACACTCAGTCGAACACGGAACAATCAGTCAGAACACGGACACTCAGTCAGAACACGGAAACATCAGCCAGAACACGGAAATCAGCAGAAACACGGAACACTCAGCAGACACGGAACACTCAGTCAGAACGGACAATCAGTCAGAACACGGAAACTCAGTCAGAACACGGAAACTCAGTCAGAACACGGAACACTCAGTCAGAACACGGAACACTCACGCACAGAACACGGAACCTCAGTCAGAACACGGAACACTCAGTCAGACCACGGAACCATCAGCAGAACGGAACACTCAGTCAGAACACGTGAACACTCAGTCAGAACACGGAACACTCAGTCAGAACACGCGAACACTCAGTCAGACACGGAACATCAGTCAGAAACGGAACATCATGTCAGAACACGGAACACTCAGTCAGAACACGGAAACTCATCAGACAACGGAAAACTAGTCAGAACACGGAACACTCAGTCAGAACAGGAACACTCAGTCAGAACACGGAACACCATCGAAGTCAGAACACGGAACACTCAGTCATGAACACGCAACAGTCGAGAACACGGAACACTCAGTCAGAACACGGAACATCAGCAGAACACGGAACACTCAGACCAGAACACGGAACACTCAGCCAGAACGGAACATCAGCCAGAACACGGAACACTCAGTCAGAACACGGAACAATCAGTCAGAACACGGACACTCAGTCAGAAACGAACATCTCAGTCAGACACGGAACACTCAGTCAGAACACGGAACAATCAGTCAACACGGAACACTCAGTCAGAACCCGGAACACTCAGTCCAGAACATCGCGGAACAGCAGTCAGAAGAACACGCAGAACACGTCAGTCAGAACACGGAACACTCAGTAGAACCAGGAACCTCAGTCAGAACACGGAACACTCAGTAGAACACGGAACCTCAGTCAGAACACGGAACTCTCAGTCAGAACCGACACCGAACACGGAAACCCTCAGTTCAGAAACGGAAGCACTCAGTCAGAACACGGAACAGCTCAGTCAGAACACGGAACAACTCAGTCAGAACCGGACACTCGTCAGAACACTCAGTCAGACACGGAACACTCAGTCAGGCACACGGAACAATCAGTCAGAACACGGAACACTCAGTCAGACACGGACACTCAGCCAGAACACGAACACTCAGTCAGAACACGGAACACTCATTCTGAACACGGAACAATCAGTCAGAACACGGAACACTCAGTCAGAACACGGAACACTCAGTCGACCGGAACACTCAGTCAAGAACACGGAACACTCAGCCAGAACACGGAAACTCAGCCAAACCGAACACTCAGTCAGAACACGGAACACTCAGTCAGACACGGAACACTCAGTCAGAAACACGGAACACTACAGTCGAACGCGAACTCAGTCAGAACACGGAAACTCAGTTCAGAACACGGAACACTCAGTCAGAACACGGCACTTCAGTCAGAACACGGAACACTCAGTCAGAACACGGAACAATCAGTCAGAAACGGAACACTCAGTCAGAAACGGAACACTCAGTCCAGAACACGTGAACACGGACACTCAGTCCAGAACACGGAAACACTCACGTCAGAACACGGAACACTCAGCAGAACACGGAACACTCAGTCAGAACACGGAACACTCAGTCAGAGCACGGAACATCAGTACAGACACGACTCATCGAGCACGACAATCAGTCAGAAACAGCACTCAGTCAGAACACGGAACAATTCAGTCAAAGAACTCATCAGAACACGAACACTTCAGCAGAACACGACACTCAGCCAGGAACACGGAACTCAGCCAGAACACGGAACCCAGCCACAGCACAAACACAACGAACACTTCAGTAACAGAACACTATCAGAACACGACACTCACAGAACACGAACACTCGCAGTCAGAACACGGAACACTCACTCAGAACATGAACCTCAGTCAGAACGGAAACACTCAGTCAGAACACGGAACACTCATCAGAACACGGAACACAGTCAGAACACGGAAACAATCAGTCAGAACACGGAACACTCAGTCAAGAACATGGAACACTCATCAGAACACGGAACACTCAGTCAGAAACCGGACACTCAGTCAGAACACGGAACACTCAGTCAGAACATGGAACACTCAGTCAGAACATGGAAACGCTCAGTCACAACATGGACACTCAGTCAGAACACGGAACATTCAGATCAGCAAACACCCGGAATGCCTTTCTCCTGGTGGGTTCTGAAAGACTGGTGAGGAGAGAGGAGGGGAGGGGGAGAGATGGGGGGGTGAGAGGGTGAGGAGGAGGAGGGGGAGAGAGGAGGGGAGGAGGAGGAGGGGGAGAAGGAGCGGACAGAAAACAAGAGAAGGAATCAGTCAGGCTGCCTGTGAAATGTGTCAGAATCTCACCGTCCGGACGTTCTACCCAGACAGACAGACAGAATGACAGCTGATAAACACAAACAAACACAGCTGATAGACCAGACTGTTTTACAGACAAACGTAGATGTCAACCATGAACGCCAGCCGCTCGATGATAGACGCCGCGACACAAAGAAATACAAGTCTTTGCTGTTTCAACAAACTGATCAACTTCTGGTGAAACAGACTTAACTTCACGTTGTCTTGAAAACAGAAATAAATAGAGACGTGCAGCTTTTACACAAATAGAGAGATGACAGATTGACACAAATAGGCATCCCACTGGGTTGACATGGACACACAGAGAGAGATAGAGAGAGAGAGGGAGACATAGACAGAGACAGAGACGACAGACTGACACAAATAGGCATCCCACCGGGTTGACATGGACACACAGAGAGAGAGAGACAGACAGAGAGAGAGAGAGAGGTAAAGAGACTGGTAAAGAGACTGGTTAAGGGACTGGTATAGAGACTAGTAAAGAGACTGGTAAAGAGACTGGTATAGAGACTGGTATAGAGACTGGTAAAGAGACTGGTATAGAGACTGGTAAAGAGACCGGTAAAGAGACCGGTAAAGAGACAGGTAAAGAGACTGGTAAAGAGACCGGTAAAGAGACCGGTAAAGAGACCGGTAAAGAGACCGGTAAAGAGACCGGTAAAGAGACCGGTAAAGAGACCGGTTAGAGACCGGTAAAAGAGACCGGTAAAGAGACCGGTAAAGACACCGGTAAAGACACCGGTAAAGAGACAGGTAGGCAGACAGTCAGGCAGACAGACTCTCCAATTCTAGCCCAGTTACTTTGTGTTCACTCTCTATCTATCTTATACTGTGATAACATGTCATCGTTACATTTCCTACTTTCATTAAAATCACATTTCCAGGCATTTCTTTCTGTCTCTCTCTCTCTCTCTCTCCAGTGTATTCCATATCATTACACAAAGACACTGGGAGACTTATCGTACAGTAAGGGAGACTTATCGTACAGTAAATGGTTGTGTTTCAAATAGCACCGTATTATAGCATTATGGGCCCTGGTCAAAAGTAGTCCACTATGTAGGAAACAGGGTCTCATTTAAGATGCAAACTTTAAGCTGTGCTGGTGTGTGCTAGACACCAGGCCTGAGATGAATGACCACAGTGTGGGATAATCTCCACACAGGCGTGGGCCGGTCCGTACCTCTCGGAAGTAATGCCGTTTTGGTACGAGGCAATGTACTGTTTCCGCTTGTCTACCGGCATCACGTCGATGTAGCCACCCTCATCGTTCTGAAGTACCCCTGCGTGAACCGCCACCCGGCATATACTGGATTTCTGTAGGTAGAGAGAGAGAGAGAGAGAGAGAGAGAGAGAGAGAGGAGAGAGAGAGAGAGAGAGAGAGAGAGAGAGAGAGAGAGAGAGAGAAAGAAGAGAGAGAGAGAGAGAGAGAGGAGAGAGAGAGGGAGAGCATAGACAGCCAGACAGAGAGGAGAGGGAGAGAGAGAGAGAGACAGAGAGAAAGAAAAAGATGGTTAGAGAGTTGGGCTGGTGAGACCGATCGTGGAAAATGACAGAATTAGTCATGCTATCCCTTTTTTTTTAAAGAATTGTCTCTTGTTAAATTGTTAATGTTTTTTTTCCTAACCTGACACAAACTTCTCTTGGTGGTGACTTATTCATAAGACTAGGCTATAGGCTGAAGATCCGTTTAGGTGCGATTCGTACTTCCCTTCCGGACCTCTGTTGTTTTGCCTCTTGCTGTTCTGGTTCTCTCGTATCCGGCTGAAGTGCGGTGTATGTGAGTAGTTCGCCTTTGCTGTTACAATTCTTAGCTGTTATCAAAGGCGGTCAAGCTGTTCGGGCGCTCTGGTGTTTAGTAGGGCTCTGTGCGCTCGGTTAACCTCTGCAGGAAAGGAGCACCTATTATGGCTAGTGTGTACACTGCTGACAGTAACCTAGTTCTCAGCGGTTACATATTCCTATGGCTCTTCTGACGTCCCTTGTTTCCCTTTGTTGCCAGTCACATGTCATCTCGCTTTTAGTCGGGCCATCAATCTCGCCTGTTATTCGAATCTAATCTGTCGCCTTATTCTTCAGGGTCCTCCTTTTTGCTGTCTGTTCTGTACAAAAAAACCAAATCCGCCTTTTACAACACTATATGTTTTCGCCATCTGGTTATCCGCTCCTGCCTTAAATTTTCGCCACGTAGCGTGAAAAGAGGTTGTACTTTTTTTTTCCTTATAATATAGCGCTTGTGAGACCCAATTATTGATTCGTTGGGGGCACACCCTTATAAACCAGAATTCCACCCCGAGGAGAGAAATAAGAGATAAGCGAGAGGAGGAGAGGGTAGATGGAGAGTCGGCGCCCTAGCGTGTCATCTGTTGTCTTTATCTAGAGCTTCGCTTACTCCGTTTTTTGTTATGCTTCTTGGAAAAATGATTGTTTGACATCAGATGAGAAGGAAGAGTGGAGTGACTGAGGTTGTCCGTTTATCTAATGTCGCTCTGACGTAGCAGAGAGCTTAGTCCGGCACAGAGAGACTCAGAGGGAGATGCTCTAAAGGGGAAAGTGGCACGAGAGAGGAGAAGATAGGTTAGTAGACTACCTGAAAGATGTGGAGACGACAGAGCAGGTCGAGAGGGAGACAATTCCAGATAGCAATCGAGCAGACGCCCTCAATATGTGCTCAGAGGGAGAGAAGTAATGAAACGAAGCGTAGAGCGAGTGCGAGAGAGGCTCTCGGAACATAACTGTGGAGGTAATTCTTTGTAGTCCAAAGACTGGAATAGCACAACTATATTCAACAGTGTCTCTGATCTGATGTTTGTATGACATCCTGGACAATCAAGGGATTTCTATTAGAACAACAGATTCTCTCTGTTATCTTCTTCTGTATGTATGAATCATGTAAACTTATTCAAGGTGTTCTAGTTTCAGAACATTTCTTTTAATTTTCTTCTAAGTCTTTTTTTACATTGACCAGATTCTCCAATTGAACCTGGATATTTTGACCGCATCACCTTCTCGAAAATTGATCAGGGAATTCTAAGAACACTACGCAGATTCTCACTGACCTGATATTTGATGAATCATCATGTTTAACATCATGCCGGAGGAGATCCAAGACACACACCGCTAGATTTCTCCATGACCTTGATATTTGACATCAATCGCAAACATCAGCGTGATTCCCTCTAAAGTTACAACCTAGGCCTGAAGATGGTCTCCTCAGTCTGATGCCCCGCTGATATTTGAGACGGATCATGAACACCTCAGGGATTCTAAGAACACACATCACTAGCATAATCCCGATTCTCCACTAGATCTGAGGTATGAACAGTCATGGAAACGTCAGGGATCTCTAAGATGCACAACCAGATTCTTCCATGATGTTGACGATCATGAAACATCAGTGATTTTCTAGATTAGCACGACACAGATTTTCCTACTGACCCTGATATTTGACATCATGAAAACATCAGGGATTTGTTCTCGACAGTAGACCAGCAGTTTTGACCAGATTCTCCCTATTCTTGAGTCTCTGAGGGTTGGATGCCACATCCTCTGAACCAGAACCCTATCCAGCGCCTCTCGTGAGTTGTCCTAAGAACACTCGACTCTGCTTATGTCCGTTTGTTGTAGAACAGGATCCTCCTTATCGGTTCTCTCGTTTCGTACCGCGCGTTGTGGTCGGTTCGGCCCTTCCTTTCCCCGCGCCTTTCCCCCGGGGCTCGTCATGCTCTATTTCTCCTTTACGATCGGGTTTTTCAGTGGCGCCACTTCTATACTTTTCTTTCTCTTGTCTTCTCTCGTCTCCTCTCCTCGGCATCCTCTCTCCCACTCGTCTGTCTGGGGCTGTCATATATATTATAATTGTTGGTCCCTCCTCCTCCAGATTCTCCTTCTCTCTCCTCTGACTCTCCTTCGTAGGTATCTGTGACTTTCATTCTTCTGTGCATTACTCCATTCCAGTCTCGTTCCGGTCTGCGCCGTCGGATCTCGCCGTTCCAACAGCACTACTCATCCATTCCATCACTACATCGATTCCTC
>NW_019945681.1:21235-26587 GCF_002910315.2 Salvelinus sp. IW2-2015 | reverse complement strand
TCATCGTCTGAAGTACCCCTGCGTGAACGCCACCGGCATATACTGGATTTCTGTAGGTAGAGAGAGAGAGAGAGAGAGAGAGAGCAGAGAGAGAGAGGAGAGAGAGAGAGAGGAGAGAGAGAGAGAGAGAGAGAGAGGGAGAGAGAGAGGAGAGAGACAGAGAGAGAGAGAGAGAGGAGAGAGAGAGGGGAGACATAGACAGCAGACAGAGAGGAGAGGGAGAGAGAGAGAGAGACAGAGAGAAGAAAAAAGATGGTTAGAGAGTTGGGCTGGTGAAAGACCGATCGTGGAAAATGACAGAATTAGTCATGCTATCCCCTTTTTTTTTAAAGAATTGTCTCTTGTTAAATGTTAATGTTTTTTTTCCTAACCTGACACAAACTTCTCTTGGTGTGACTTATTCATAAGACTAGGCGTATAGCTAAGATCCGTTTAGGTGCGACCGCAAGCACGTGAGATTTACAATCTACAGGAAGTCAGCTGTGTGGAACCTTGCAGGAAGGAGCACATTATAGTGTGAACTGTGACAGAACTCAGTTATACGGTTGAGCCCTTGTGCCATCAACCTCGGGGCCATCTTAATAATCTGCGCAGACAAACCAAATCGCCTTTTACACACTATGTTCCGCCCATCTGCTAAATTGCCACGTAGACAAAAGAGGTTGTACTTTTTTTTCTATAAAAGCTGTGACCCAATTATGATTCGTTGGGCTTTAACCAGAATTTCCACCACGAGAGAGAAATAAGAGATAAGCGAGAGAGGAAGAGGTAGAGAGAGGGACAGGGAGAAGAGCGAGTGGAAGAGTGAGAGAGAGAGGAAGAGGGAGAGAGGGAAAGGGAGAGAAGAGAGGAAGAGGAAGAGGGAGAGAGGGAAAGGGAGAGAAGAGAGAGAAGGTAGAGATATAAAGATGTGGGACAGACAGAGAGGTCGAGAGGGAGAAAGATAGACAAGAGAGACCAAAGAGAGAGGGAGAGAAGTAAGAAACGAAGAGAGAGCGAGTGCGAGAGAGGGAACACTGTGAGGAATCTTTGTAGTCAAGACTGAATCAGACACTATACAACAGCCCTCTGATCTGAGGTATGACATCATGAAACATCAGGGATTCTAAGAACACACCAGATTCTCCCTGATGATATTTTGACATCATGAAACAGTCAGGGATTCTAAGACACACCAGATTCTGCCACTGACCTGATATTTGACATCATGAAACATCAGGGATTCTAAGAAACACCAGATTCTCCACTGACTGATATTTGACATCATAAACATCAGGGATTCTAAGAACAACCAGATTCTCCACTGACCTGATATTTGACATCATGAACATCAGGGATTCTAAGAACACACCCAGATTCTCCACTGATCTGAGTATGACATCATGAAACATCAGGGATTTCCTAAGAACACACCAGATTCTCCACTGATTTGACATCATGAAAATCAGGGATTCTAAAGAACACCACCAGATTCTCCACTGACCTGATATTTGACATCATGAAAATCAGGGATTCTAAGAACACACCAGATTCTCCACTGATCTGAGGTATGACATCATTGAAACATCAGGATTCTAAGAACACACCAATTCTCCTCTGACCTGAGGTATGACATCATAACATCAGGGATTCTAAGAACACACCAGATTCTCCACTGACCTGATATTTGACATCATGAACATCAGGATTCTAAGCACACCAGATTCTCCACTGATCTGAGGTATGACATCATGAAACATCAGGATTCTAAGAACAACCAATTCTCCACTGATTTGACATCATGAAACATCAGGGATTCTAAGAACACACCAGATTCTCCACTGACCTGATATTTGACATCATGAAACATCAGGAATTTAAGAACACACCAGATTCTCCACTGACCTGATATTTGACATCATGAAACATCAGGGATTCTAAGAACACACCAGATTCTCCACTGTTTGACATCATGAAACATCAGGGATTCTAAGAACACACCAGATTCTCCACTGACCTGATATTTGACATCATGAAACATCAGGGATTCTAAGAACACACCAGATTCCCACTGACTCTAGGTATGACATCATGAAACATCAGGATTCTAAGAACACACCAGATTCTCCACTGATTATACATCATGAAACATCAGGATTCTAAGAACACACCAGATTCTCCACTGACCTGATATTTGACATCATGAAACATCAGGAATTCTAAGAACACAAGATCTCCACTGATCTGAGTATGACATCATGAAACATCAGGATTCTAAGAACACACCACGATTCCATTGATTCTGAGGTATGACATCATGAAACATCAGGATTCTAAGAACACACCAGATTCTCCACTGATTTGACTTCATGAAACATCAAGGGATTCTAAAACACACCAAGATTCTCCACTGACCTGATATTTGACATCATGAAACATCAGGATTCTAAGAACACACCAGATTCTCCACTGCCTGATATTGACATCATGAAACATCAGGATTCTAAGAACACACCAGATTCTCCACTGATTTGACATCATGAAACATCAGGGATTCTAAGAAACAGACCAGATTCTCCACTGACTGATATATTTGACATCATGAAACATCAGGATTCTAAGAACACACCAGATTCTCCACTGACTCTGATATTTGACATCATGAAACATCAGGGATTCTAAGAACACCACCAGATTCTCCACTGACCTGATATTTGACATCATGAAACATCAGGGATTCTAAGAACACACCAGATTCTCCACTGACCTGATTTTTGACATCATGAAACATCAGGGAATTCTAAGAACACACCAGATTCTCCACTGACCTGATATTTGACATCATGAAACATCAGGGATTCTAAGAACACACCAGATTCTCCACTGCCTGATATTTGACATCATGAAACATCAGGATTCTAAGACACACCAGATTCTCCACTGATTTGACATCATGAAACATCAGGAATTCTAAGAACACACCAGATTCTCCACTGACCTGATATTTGACATCATGAAACATCAGGATTCTAAGAACACACCAGATTCTCCACTGACCTGATATTTGACATCATGAAACATCAGGGATTCTAAGAACACACCAGATTCTCACTGACCTGATATTTGACATCATGAAACATCAGGGATTCTAAGAACACACCAGATTCTCCACTGCTCTGATTTTGACATCACATGAATCAGGGATTCTAAGAACGCACCAGATTCTCCACTGATTTGACATCATGAAACATCAGGGATTCTAAGAACACACCAGATTCTCCACTGACCTGATATTGACATCATGAAACATCAGGGATTCTAAGAACACACCAGATTCTCACTGATTTTGACATCATGAAACATCAGGATATTCTAAAACACACCAAGATTCTCCACTGACCTGATATTTGACATCATGAAACATCAGGGATTCTAAGAACACACCAGTTCTCCACTGACCTGATATTTGACATCATGAAACATCAGGATTCTAAGAACACACCACGATTCTCCACTGACCTGATATTTGCATCATGAAACATCAGGGATTCTAAGAACACACCAGATTCTCCACTGATTTGACATCATGAAACATCAGGAATTCTAAGAACACACCAGATTCTCCACTGATCTGATATTTGACATCATGAAACATCAGGGTTCTAAGAACGACCAGATTCTCCACTGATTTGACATCATGAAACATCAGGGATTCTAAGAACACACCAGATTCTCCACTGACCTGATATTTGACACAATGAAACATCAGGGATTCTAAGACGACACACAGATTCTCACTGACCTGATATTTGACATCATGAAACATCAGGGATTCTAAGAACACACCAGATTCTCCACTGACCTGATATTTGACATCATAAACATCAGGATTCTAAGAACACACCAGATTCTCCACTGACCTGATATTTGAATCATGAAACATCAGGAATTCTAAGAAAAACCAGATTCTCCACTGACCTGATATTTGACATCATGAAACATCAGGGATTCTAAGAACACACCAGATTCTCCACTGACCTGATATTTGACATCATGAAACATCAGGATTCTAAGAACACACCAGATTCTCCACTGACCTGATATTTGACATCATGAAACATCAGGATTCTAAGAACACACCAGATTCTCCACTGCCTGATATTTGACATCATAGAAACATCAGGAATTCTAAGAACGCACCAGATTCTCCACTGACCTGATATTTTGACATCATGAAACATCAGGAATTCTAAGAACACACCAGATTCTCCACTGACCTGATATTGACATCATGAACATCAGGATTCTAAGAACACACCAGATTCTCCACTGATTTGACATCATGAAACATCAGGATTCTAAGAACAGCACCAGATTCTCCACTGACCTGATATTTGACATCATGAAACATCAGGAATTTCTAAGAACACACCAGATTCTCCACTGACCTGATATTTGACATCATGAAACATCAGGAATTCTAAGAACACACCAGATTCTCCACTGACCTGATATTTGACATCATGAAACATCAGGAATTCTAAGAACACACCAGATTCTCCACTGACCTGATATTTGACATCATGAAACATCAGGGATTCTAGAAACACCAGATTCTCCACTGACCTGATATTTGACATCATGAAACATCAGGATTCTAAGAACACACCAGATTCTCCACTGACCTGATATTTTGACATCATGAAACATCAGGATTCTAAGAACACACCAGATCTCTCCCTCTCCACTGACTCTGATGTGACATCATGAAACATCAGGATTCTAAGAACACACCAGATTCTCCACTGACTTTGACATCATGAAACATCAGGATTCTAAAGACACACCAGATTCTCCACTGACCTGATATTTGACATCATGAAACATCAGGAATTCTAAGAACACACCAGATTCTCCACTGACCTGATATTTGACATCATGAAACATCAGGAATTCTAAGAACACACCAGATTCTCCACTGATTTTGACATCATGAAAACATCAGGATTCTAAGAACACACCAGATTCTCCACTGACCTGATATTTGACATCATGAAACATCAGGATTCTAAGAACACACCAGATTCTCCACTGACCTGAGTATTGACATCATAAACATCAGGAATTCTAAGAACACACCAGATTCTCCACTGATATTTGACATCATGAAACATCAGGATTCTAAGAACACACCAGATTCTCCACTGACCTGATATTTGACATCATGAACATCAGGAATTCTAAACACACCAGATTCTCCACTGATCTGAGGTATGACATCATGAAACATCAGGGATTCTAAGACACACACAGATTCTCCACTGATTTGACATCATGAAACATCAGGGATTCTAAGAACAGACCAGATTCTCC